>NW_011499864.1:484803-530600 GCF_000495115.2 Populus euphratica | reverse complement strand
AAAAGCTACCATTCAAGAGCAAGTAACCAAACATTCACATGTTGTATACACTAACTAAAAATTTCAAAATTAGCAACCTAAACCTACCATTCAAGAGCTACTAACCAAACATTCAAAGTATAATACCAACAAGCAGCAGTCTCAATTTTATAAATTTTTCTTACCAACCATTCAACATCAAGTAATAGAACTGAAAATTTTGAATTTAATAAGCTAAACATTACATTCAAAGTTAAGTATCTACACATTTAAGGTTAAAAATTCAGAAATTAATATCCATGAAATTCCAACCCACTAATAATATTAGATAAATTGTTACTATTAAAGATCCTTTTTCATTTCAAAAAAATAAGTCAATAAATAATAAGAATGTTTGCCACCTTCCACGAGATTCAAACTAGTTCTACTTATAGAATACTGCTTCAAAAAATTAAACAAGACAATAATATAATTATGTAAAAGAAAATACAATGACAGAGGTCTAACAATAATTCTAGCAATAATTGCAGCACAGGAACTCTGCAAAACCAGTGAAAAAGATTTCAGACAAATGAATATGTTACTGGATTACAGAATTCAACATAAATACAAAGACATAAATAAGATAAAAAGTTAAAAACTGACCTTGTCCATCTAAGTTTGTCTATGTTGGTCAAAAATTATTTTTAGCCATGATATTTTTCTGTCAGTACAATCCATTGCAGCCCACATCTCCCTCTTACTCCTCACATAAAAGAATTGATTTACAAAGATATGCAATGCACCTCTAAGGGCAACTTCATCAATAGAATACAATTTTTCCATTACCTTTTCAATATTATAACCTTTTTTTTATCTCTAGAAGAAGCTATGATATTGGATTACAGAATTCAACATAAATGCAAAGACATGAATAAGGTAAAAAGTTAAAAACTGACTTTGTCCATCTAAGTTTGTCTATGTTGATCAAACATTATTTTTAGCCATGATATTTTATAATCTCAACAATTTTATCCAAACGTGCAATTAGTTCTGCTCCCATTCCAGTTCCTCTCTTCTTTTTTTTTTTTCTGAATTGAGGTGTAATATGATGTGCACCCTTTCTATTTGCACTGAATACAATCCATTGTAGCCCACATCTCTCTCTTACTCCTTGCATAAAAGAATTGAGCTACAAAGGTATGCAATGCACCTCTAAGGGCAACTCCATCAATATAATACAATTCTTCCATTACTTTTTCGATGTTGTAACCTATTTTTTTTTTATCTCTAGAAGAAGCTATGATATGAGTGAAATCAAGAATTGCATCATCTTCAAAGTTGTCTTTTTCTTCTTCCATATTAGTATCCTCATTGGTTGTATTTCTCATATCTCTCTAGGCATGGAGACAATCTCAATAATTTTATCTAGACGTGCAACTAGTTCTGCTCCCATTCTAGTCCCTTTTTTTTTCAGAATTAAGGTGTAGTATGATGTGCACCCTTTCTATTTGCACTGCTTACATGCCTAAACTTCTTTACTCCTTTCATTTCCTATGTAATGATAGCTAAATGTACTTAGCAATGATACTAGATTAATAAATAATACCAGTGAAATCAGGAATTGCATCATCTTCAGAGTCACCTTTTTCTTCTTCTATATTAGTATCCTTATTGGTTGTATTTCTCATTCTAACAGCCACATTATCTTTATATGATAAGAGTCCTTGTAAAAGAGTCTAAGCATATTCTTTCGTGGCCACTATATTAGTAAACATGATATCGTACTTGGCACACAACGAGGGCTCTATACTTACATGCCTAAACTTCTTTACTCCTTTCATTTCCTATGTAATGATAGCTAAATGTACTTAGCAATGATACTAGATTAATAAATAATACAACATGATAAAAAAAATTTATGAGGCTATTGCAATTTAGCAAACTAACCTAAATTTTTTATTAACACCATTCATCAATTGTTGAGATGGTTTCAAGTTTAGTAGACCAAACAACTCCAATTTTATTTATTAGTTTTTTCCACACTTTTCAGTCCTTTTTAATCCCATCCCATTTGTTTTTATATTTACATTCCTAAACTTCTTTGCTCCTCTCATTTCCTGTGTAATGATAACTAAATGTATTTAGCAATGATACTAGATTAATAAATAATACAACATGATAAAAAAAATTATGAGGCTATTGCAAATTAGCAAACTAACCTAAATTTTTTATTGACATCATTCATCAATTGTTGAGATGGTTCCAAGTTCAGTAGACCAAACAACTCCAATTTCATTTATTAGTTTTTTCCACACTTTTCAGCCCTTTTTAATCCCATCCCATTTGTTGTTAAGCTGAGATTTTGATAATGAAAGTCTTGTCTGATCTTTGAATGACTGTACGATAAATTTTCAGCTAACTTTATCAAAATATATGTTTGGTCTCATGCCTCTCTCAATAGCTGTAATGCAAATGTCACAAAATGTGTGCAACATTGCCTTGCTTCAAAAAGCTTTGTCATATGTGTCAGACCCATCCATTGCTTATGGTTGACAATGTAAAGAAAAATTAAACAAATAATTAACCATATGAACAAGAGATTGAATAATGATAAGGCCTAAAATAAGATAGTAACAGAACAAGAAATTACATATGCAGCAAAAGGTCAACCATAGAATCACAAAAGCTTGAATGTTGACAAGGAATGAAAAACATAAATAAAGAAATTATCTATAGCGGCTTGGTTGACAATGCAAGAAATAATTAAACACACAATTCACTGTAGCTGACAATAGCTTTGATGCTGATAAGAGATGGAAAAATAAACTAAGAAACTAGTTCAAAGAAGATTGAATGATGTGAAGTGTGAACTAAAAAACTTGACAGGGGAAAGAACATAATAACCAAACTAACCTAAATTTTTTATTGACATCATTCATCAATTGTTGAGATGGTTCCAAGTTCAGTAGACCAAACAACTCCAATTTCATTTATTAGTTTTTTCCACACTTTTCAGCCCTTTTTAATCCCATCCCATTTGTTGTTAAGCTGAGATTTTGATAATGAAAGTCTTGTCTGATCTTTGAATGACTGTACGATAAATTTTCAGCTAACTTTATCAAAATATATGTTTGGTCTCATGCCTCTCTCAATAGCTGTAATGCAAATGTCACAAAATGTGTGCAACATTGCCTTGCTTCAAAAAGCTTTGTCATATGTGTCAGACCCATCCATTGCTTATGGTTGACAATGTAAAGAAAAATTAAACAAATAATTAACCATATGAACAAGAGATTGAATAATGATAAGGCCTAAAATAAGATAGTAACAGAACAAGAAATTACATATGCAGCAAAAGGTCAACCATAGAATCACAAAAGCTTGAATGTTGACAAGGAATGAAAAACATAAATAAAGAAATTATCTATAGCGGCTTGGTTGACAATGCAAGAAATAATTAAACACACAATTCACTGTAGCTGACAATAGCTTTGATGCTGATAAGAGATGGAAAAATAAACTAAGAAACTAGTTCAAAGAAGATTGAATGATGTGAAGTGTGAACTAAAAAACTTGACAGGGGAAAGAACATAATAACCTACCCACGATGGCATAAACCTTTAACTGTGTTTCATCAATTAGTAAGGGATGTTCTAATTAGCAACTGAAATTATTTGTTTAATTTATTATTATTTAGTTGTTAATAATCAGCAGCACACAATACCAATTTAACATAGTAAGCAAGGGATGCTCTACTTATATATATAAGTAACATTTTAATATACATTTATTAACTTATTAGCAATCTGAAATACACAACAACTAATACCATTTTAACATGGAAAGCAGGGGATGTTCTAATTAGCAACTGAAATTAATTGTGTTATTAATTTACATTTATTTACTTGGTAGCAGGATGTTTTAATTAGCAACTGAAATTATTTATTTAATTTACTATTATTTAGTTGTTAGTAATCAACAGCACACAATAACAATTTAACATAACAAGCAAGGGATGCTCTACTTATATATATATAAGTAACATTTTAGTGTATATTTATTAACTTGTTAGCAATCTACAATATACAACAACTAATACCATTTTAACATAGAAAGCATGAGATGTTCTACTTAGCAACTGAAATTATTATTTTAATTTATATTTATTAACTTGTTAGCAATCTATAGCACACAACAATGAATATCGGTTTAACATAACAAGCAGGGGATGTTCTAATAAGCAACTAAAATTAATTATGTCATTAATTTACATTTATTTACTTGGTAGCAATCAGCAGCATATAACAATAAATACATGTTTAACATAGCAACCAACACATAAATAACTGCAGATACATGGAAGGAATAAATAGAATGAAAAATTAGCAGTAATGGCTTATGAGAGTAAAAATACAGGTGAATTAAAAAAGGGCATAAACAGATCAAATTCACTGCAATCAACAAAAATAAACTTAAAATTACCATATCAGGAGACCAGTGCAGTAAGCACAGTACCCATTAAAAATTACAACTAAGGTGTTTGAATGAAGCATGATGTTGATATCCATGGTGGGGTTGTTGATTGCAATTACACAAGTTGCTCTTCGTCTTGTTTTTTCGTTGATAAAAAAAACGAATGAAAAATTATCATATATAACTATTGAGAGTAAACAACAAATGATTAACAAAAGGGAATAAACAAATATTCACTACAATACACAATAATTGACTTAAAATTTCTATAAGACTAGACCAGTGAACTAACCCGTTGGAAATTTAAACTCTAGTGCTTGAATTAAGCTTGATCTACATGTATATTTCGAGTTGTTGCTTGAAGTGGTAAGGTTTGTTGTTGCTCTTCATTTCCTATTGTTAAAGAGAAATGAATGACAATTGAATGTGCAAAAAGAGACAGAGCCATCAGTTATGTTTTGTGTTGTGCCACAATAATGGTTTACTGTGGAGTTGTTGTGCGCAATTATAGCTAATATGAAGGGAAATGAATGCAAATGAAAGAACATGAATGAGAAGAGCAAACGAGAACCAAACAAGAAAAGAACATTATGCTTTTTGGTAAATTTCCACATTACTCATCTTTAAAAAGTTCAACCATAGGTTGAACTTGTAAAAAAACAGTATTTTACTGCTTCCTAAAAATTGAGATCCCGCTGCATATAAATGATGGGACCCATCTTTTTGATGTTTTAACAATCTATAACCAATCGAGAGTAAACAACAAGTGATTAATAAAAGGAAATAAACAGATCTTCACTACAATACACAACAATTAACTTAAAATTTCTATAAGACTAGACCAATGAACTAACCCATTGGAAATTTAAACTCTAGTGCTTAAATTAAGCTCGATCTACGTATATATTTTAGGTTGTTGCTTGAAGTGGAAATATTTGTTGTTGTTGTTCATTTTCTATTGTTAAAGAGAAATGAATGACAATTGAATGTGCAGAAAGAAACAGAGCTATTAGTTATGTTTTGGGTTATGCCATAGTAATGGTTTATTGTGGAGCTGTTGTGCGCAGTTATAACTAATATGAAGGGAAATGAATGCAAATGAAAGAACATGAATGAAAAGAGCAAACGAGAACCAAACAAGAAGAGAACATTATGCTTTCTGGTAAATTTCCACATTACTCATCTCTAAAAAGTTCAACCACAGTTTGAACTTGTAAAAAAACAATATTTTACTGCTTCCTAAAAACTGAGATCCTGCTGCATATAAATGATAAGACCCATGTTTTTGATGTTTTAACAATCTATAACCAAACAGCTAATTAATGTATTTTTTAAAGAAACGCTAACGTTAACACTAACACGTAAGAGTATGTTTGGTATTGTGGTAGCTATTGTAGTTGTGATTTGAATGTTCGATCAAATTCTACAAATGCTACATTATCAAGTGATCTCCTTCTAATTTTTTGAAAGAAAGAAACAGAGCTATTAGTTATGTTTTGGGTTATGCCATAGTAATGGTTTATTGTGGAGCTGTTGTGCGCAGTTATAACTAATATGAAGGGAAATGAATGCAAATGATTAAAAAAAATCCCTTACGACTTGTTTTTTTTATGTTAAAATATTTGTTATCCAGCCACAATCACAGTCTATATAAGTCTTTCTAATATTTTTACCATTAATGAAAATGCTAAAACATAGCTACCGAACCATATTTGTATTCAAGAAAACTTTCCATGTAATAGGCACAACTTCCAAGTGATTTTTCTTGTTTTTTACTTGATAGTTTTTAAATTAAGGTTATAAAATAATTAATATATATATATATATATTGATGATTTTTAATTTAAATATTGTAGATTTAATTACTATTATTACATCATTAAATAAATAATACTTTATATCAAATATTTTTTATTATTCTATTAACTTATTTTTAATTTGATAAGGACTATAGTTTTTATAATTTTTAAATCGTGCAATAAAATCAAGTAAAATATCATCAGAAATAAAATTAAAATTGTAATTAAATTTTATAAATAATATATCATCATATGTTCTTTTAATTTATATAATGTTATTAAATAATATTAAATATTAATTTTTAATTAAATATAATTTTTTATCAAGTAGACGCGATCTAGTAAAGACATGTTTATATCAATAATGCCAAATAATTCACGTGACGCTATTTGCATGAACAGTGACTATATAAATTAATTCAGGGTACTGTTCATTCTTGAAATCAAGAATGTCCAGGTGAATAATTCACCTGGGCAGACGCGAGAAGAAACTGGTGAATTATTCACCTGGCGGACGTAAGAAGCACACTAACACGAGAATGTCCAGGTGAATAATTCACCTGGGCAGACGCGAGAAGAAACTGGTGAATTATTCACCTGGCGGACGTAAGAAGCATTTAATTTGATAAGGACTATAGTTTTTATAATTTTTAAATCGTGCAATAAAATCAAGTAAAATATCATCAGAAATAAAATTAAAATTGTAATTAAATTTTATAAATAATATATCATCATATGTTCTTTTAATTTATATAATGTTATTAAATAATATTAAATATTAATTTTTAATTAAATATAATTTTTTATCAAGTAGACGCGATCTAGTAAAGACATGTTTATATCAATAATGCCAAATAATTCACGTGACGCTATTTGCATGAACAGTGACTATATAAATTAATTCAGGGTACTGTTCATTCTTGAAATCAAGAATGTCCAGGTGAATAATTCACCTGGGCAGACGCGAGAAGAAACAGGTGAATTATTCACCTGACAGACGTAAGAAGCAGCAGCTATCAACTGCTTTGTGGAACCGGCGGTTTCAACTCAAAAAACATAGGTCCCATACAAACAGTTAGGTGTTTTCTTTGGTTACCAAACATCATATTTACGCAGTTGATTTTAAAAGCTAAAGCGGTATACCACGTAAACAAACAGAACAGTGCACTTTGATTGTTAATAACTATGGTTACACGGCGGCGGGTAATTTGAGAATTTTGTCATTGAAGCAGAGCCAAGTCATTCGGTAACTGGTACAGCATTGGACCGTAATAAACAATTAAATGGATACACAATACGAGTATTCATCTTACATCTCCAACTTTTGTGTAGTATGAATCAGGATTTTCAAAATCAGAAGCAAGGGCCTGTCTTATCTCCTCCAGACATGGAAACCCCACGAATACCAAACACCTAAACTACATCATTCGACCGTTAAACAGAAATCTAATGGTCCTCCTGAACTGTACACTTTCTTGAAAGAAAACCTCAAACCCAATACCCGTCATTCCGAAAACGCCTTGACAGGAGCCCCCAGTGTTCACTAACGCTGCCCCTTAATCTATAGAAGGCTGGTTTACTTCTTACAGTTCTCAAGGGGCCAGAACGGTTCATGTGTCTAATTGGCAGAGACAGGCCATCCCCGGCTAAACTTGAAGCTGAAAATGGTCTGCTTTCCATCTCTTCAAGTGGACCGGAACTGTAATCCATCGTAATGAAGGATGAGGCCTGCCCATAAGTTAACCGAGGGGTGGCCCCGCCAGCATTCCACCAGCTACTGTCCGAAGGAACAAGATCACATTTGAAGTCCGATTCCAGAACAGAGGACTCCTTTTGACTGCAGTAGTCCCCACAAGTCTCATCTGTGTCATTGTATATCAGTTTCAGAGCCTGGACAACCTCACCCATGAATGGCCTGTTAGTCACCTCTGAGTGAACACACATGGCAGCAATGGCTGCCACTTTAGCCATGTCATCAAATTCATAGCTTCCTGCCAAGGAAGGATCCACCAACTGCTCCAATCCTTCTCTAGTAGTTAGCAGCGGGCGTGCCCAAGTCACTAAATTTTCCTGTCCCAGAGGTTGGGACATATCCACAGGTTTTCTTCCAGACAGAAGCTCAAGCAGCACAACCCCATAACTGTAGACATCACTCTTTACAAGTAAATGTCCTGTCATTGCATATTCAGGGGCAACATACCTACAAACCAAAAATTTAAGAGTTAACAAGGGACTAAAGTGATATCTGAATAACTGTCAGTACCATGTAAAGAACAAAATAAAAGAAAGATCAGCCAACATAACTCATACAGACTTTCACGGATAGTTAAGAATTCACCAACCCCGATAAGAAATAGTAAAATAAATACAGTTCAACATCACTGGTGATGAAAAATAAATCTGTTAATTATGGAGTACTAAAAACTGGCGAGGCGAGCATAATTACCCAAAAGTTCCCATGACCCTAGTAGATATATGATGACTTCCTTCTGTTGCTTCCCTCGCCAAGCCAAAATCAGAGACCTTGGGGGTGAAGTCATCTTCTAGTAAAACATTACTAGCCTTAAAATCTCGATGAATTACACGAGGGTTAGAATCTTCATGAAGATAGGCCAATCCCCTAGCTGCTCCAAGGGCAATCTTCAACCGTGCATCCCAGTCAAGAGGTCCCTTATTCTTGTCAACACCTAAAACATCAATAAATGGGGCATTGAACATGAAACTTCACTTTACCTTCTCATTTCAAGGAGAATAAAATCACTTGCAAGACAATTGAATGAATATTACCAAATGAGAGGCTCCTTATCATCAGGAGGTATCCAGGACAAAATACAGAATGCACATGGTGCAGCTAAAAACAGAAAAATAAGACAATGAGGAAAATACCATGCAAGTGCGATTCCACACTGCCATTCCGAATAAGTTCATACACCAAGCACCGTGTGCGCCCTTCAATACATATGCCAATAAGTTTCACAAGGTTTCGATGATGCAATCGACTTAACATTTCAACTTCAGCGACAAATTCACGGTCTCCATTCTGATTGTCCCTTGTAAGCACCTTAAAAGCAACTTCAGTTCCATCTTCCATACTCCCACGGTAAACACGACCAAATCCTCCTTCACCTAAAATCCTCTTTGAACTGAACTTGTCTGTTGCCTTCTCAAGCTCTGCGAATGAAAATGTTTTGACAGAGAGCATACAAGTAGCCATGTTGGACATGAGGGACATTGATGGTGAGCTTGCAATGCTGCTTGACAAGAAAGACCCAATGCCTGCATTACATGTAGCAATCCAGTACTAATTAACTAAGGCATGGACTCCTCTTATTTAATAATAATTATTTAGAGATGATACAAAATAAGTACAGTAAAACACAGCTACTAAAAATTTATGCTCTATTCCAAAAGAGAATTGCAAAATGATGTTAAAAGATTTTGATAGCATGCATTTCTGTGAACTTTCCCACTTGTATTCTCCATTAGAAACTATAGTAGAAGCTGCAAAATAACAGGATTGACATTCAAAAGTGGAGATATAAAAGCATAAATATTACATGACACTTTGACCAAATAGATTTGCAACAGAATGAATATAAAGGGACATACCAGATCTTTTATTTATAGAGGATGTAAATGCCGGACCAACAGCACTAGATGGTCTTCCAGACTTCCTCCATTTCACGACAACAGCAATTGCCCCAATGCAAACCACTAAAACCACAAATGCTGACAGAGCAATGGTGGTGATGGTTCTAAGATTCATCCTCTGGGTCTTGCTCACAAAATTAGCAGTAATGGGGAGATATCCTGCACTTCCACTCGGACCACTCCCCGTGTAGTTTGGATATGGTGGTGAAGAAGGAATCCCTGGTAGACTCTAAGGAGTTAGGTCATAACCATTATAATACTATATGTAAAGCCATGAAGATTTACAAGAGAATTGAGATTACTACCTGGATAACTAATGTATATTACTTCATAATTACCAAAAAGAGTTATATTTAAAGGCATTTTGTTTTTCCAAAATCTATCATATGTAAGTATTGCAGTAGTATTATCAAACTTCTCTCCAAGAGGAACCAAGTTGATATCCACGACAGTTTTCCCCTGATTCTGACTGTCGGCACTTGCACCCATTATTATCACTTGACTCTGTTCCAGATACGTGCCTGCTGCAACTTCACTCTCTAGCTCTCTCATTACAGGAAAAACAGCGTACGGAGCCACATCTAGGAGAAGTCTAACTTTCATAGGATAAACACAGCCACATGGTGAGCCAGAGAGAGATGCAGTGAGTGGCTCTGTGCATATTTGATCACAGCCTGCCAGAAAATCTTTTGTCAACATAAAAGCAAAAGCATCTCAAAAAGAACTAAAAACTTCAGCTGCCGAATTTTACTTTGCTCTTCTGAAGGGAATGGAGCAGTCACTACAGGTTTCCCATGGTGATGATGATGACCACCATGGCGTCTTGGTAAGGGTGCACTGCTAGGAACAGGGGGGTGAGCTGAAAAAAGAAAAGGCAGTGTTACTGAAATTCTAACAGCAGTGCCAAGGCAAGTTGTTGAGAAATTGAGAGCAAATGGTACCTTGATGCACCAAAGAAGTTGCAGGTGAGATAATAGGGCCCAATGAAGGCTTAACCACGTGATTTCGAGATGGCCGCGGTCGAGCAAATGACATTTTCATTGCAACTGACATTCCTATAACCAGTAGGTTGCATGTTATCCATAGTCAGCAATAACACACAGCTAATCACACACAGTTAAAGATTGGCATCTATGAAATAAAAAAAGATGACTAGCAGACTACAGTGCCTTAATTTATTATCATTGAATTTTTCCATTACAGCATGACATTGGCCTTGGCAGCTTACCATGCCTCACAAAAATGTCTTTCACAGATAATGGCCAGCTTGGTTGCAAAGAAGGAGACAAGTACATATGAAGTAGTGGATGTCCTGAAAAAGATAGAGAGCGGATAAGTCGGTTTTCTTGAATGAAGCAATGTTGCAAGACCCTTAGTGATAAATAATACAAGGAATCTAACCAAAAATAATCATATGCAAATAATTGATATCTAACATGCCATAACTGTGCAAGGATGAATGGAATGGATAAGAAAACAATTGATGAATAATAGAAAAGTCAAGCAAAAGAAAAACAAACTCGATGATAAAGTGAATGTATCTCACAAAACTAGGCATGGGCATCCCTGTTAAACAGGTCAGAAAAAAGAATTTCCAAGAAGCATAAACAATGGAAATTCTTTTGTTCACGTTGACCAAATTAAAACTGGTTTTGTTAGGGTGATTTAAATAAAGCATCTGAAGTCTACTGAATTCCATCAGTGAAACAAAATGAGATGATTTTATTTATGCAAAGAAACTTGGCTGCTTAATGTGTTCTCAATATGGAGTAGTTCCCCGTCATCATACATCTCCTTTATATGTCAAAATGAATTGAGATTTTCATAATAAATTCAAGATTTTAAGAATCTGACAATTCATAATTAAGACTAGAATCTTAAAACAAGGAGACACATCATGCTTAGAGTGTAAATCCAACTGTAAACATAGTGAATATATATTTGTAAATAAGATGTTTCCTTCCATGTGGACAGAAATCGAGTGGCTAGGAGAATTTGTAAAAGTGATAGTGCCTAAAACAGTTACTTGATGAATCAGCATTGTCAAATTTACAAAGAACATATCTTATCCAATCCCAAGACTTGGGTAATCAATTTCTTATGCAAGTGAATGCCTTTTCAGCATAAAAAGATTTCCATGTATGGTTTCTTTTGATTTTTAGCAAATAAACATGTCCCACCATGCCTATTTCCTCAGGTTTATTGCATCATTCTCAATTTCTATGGGCGTGTGTTAAAATTTAAGCTATCCTTCAGCACAAAACAAAAGTACATTATACTTGACAGAAATTGCATTTCCAAATTCGATCTGCCCTCTTTAAAAATAAAAAATTCTTAGTTCTCCAGAAAGAAGGTATAGAAACCAGTGAGATCATGCTAATCTCTTAATACATACAGTACACTTGACAACCACGCTATCAAAAAACTGGCAAGATCATTTTAACCTACTAAACAGCAAATATCCAGATTAACAACCCAAAACTAATTGCTCTCCTAAAGCCTAAAAAAAACAGGCTAAAGTTAAAGTCATTGCTTGATTTCATAAAAAGTACAGTCAATGAATAGATGCCAACCTAGAATTTTCCTTCTTCCTAGTTCTCAGATAAACAGCGGGCTTAGGCATCATGATTTAGAGGAGGATAAAGTGAACATTCATAGGCAGCGGGCTTAGGCATCATGATTTAGAGGATCAGAAAAAACCAAGGAGAATCCAATAAAGAATCATAAAAGGTGAATAATTTCTTCACATTGCCAAAATGTAAAACTGATGTTAATGTACTTTTAACAAAAGCATTAGGAACGAGATTTGAATTTCTAAAGAGTTCCTTAAAAAAATGAGACGATTTCCTTTGACTAAATGAATCTCGGTCACATTGTCTAGAGTAGTTCCTCATCATTATACATCTCCTTTATACATAAAATAAAAATTTGAAGTTTTGGTGTTAAAATTGAGACTCAAGAAGAAAAAAAAATGGGGATTCCTATTTTGTAATTAAGACAAGAAACTTCAAACAAATAGACATATCAAACTTACAGCATATATCCTACTATATCAGACTGTTTACCCTCACAACAAACAAGAAAGAAACAAAGGAAGTAAGATATGCAAGACCATGAGCAATGTGCATCAGGAGGAGCGATACCTTTTAGAACCTTGATATTATACTTTATTTATTAGCATCATTGAGCTTATAATGAACGCCATATCTTATCTATTTATTAGCATCATTGAGCTTATAATGAATGCCATATCTTATCTATCTGAGATCACAAGACTTAGTTCATCAATTTTTAAAAACAATTGCCATGTATGCTTTCTTTCAATTTTAGCAAATAAACATCAGACATTGTGTCTATTTCCTGAGATTTTTAGAATCATTTTCAATTTTATCCCCGCATATCAAAACCAAATCCCATTCAAGGACATGGCGTGGATAAATGTTCGAATTCTGCAATTCTTCTCCATATGCTTCCAAAATTCTGTCAATTCCATAAAAAATGTCCTGAACCTCAAGACAGAAGGTACAGAAATCAAATCCGTGAGATCGTTTCTACCTAAAGAGGCAGAAACATGAATGCACAACCATGACACCTCAAATTCATAAGAAATAAAAGACAATCGCTCCAATTAGCCACAGAAAAATCACGTAATTTAATGTCTTGAAACTACTGATCGTTAATTAGAAAAAAAAACACATTAGCAATGCTAAAGTTTGTGCTAAACAGCAAATCACCACAATTAACACCACATTAAACTCTTAAAAGCGTCAAAGCCAAAAAGGCAAGGAAAAGGAGACTTTTAGCTTGCTTTCGTAAAAATGCAAGTAAAATTGACCAGAAAATCCAGCTGCCTCTAGCTCAATCAAGCTGAAATAGCTATAAAAAAAAATAAAGAAGGCGTTAAATTAAGAAGCACGAGCAAGAAACGGTTACCTAAACAAGTAAAAACAAAGCTAGACAAGCAAAGAACAAGCAACGATGTCGCCAAGGTATGCATCTTGACTCAAACCAAAATCCAGAATCCGAGCAAAAGCATTGTCAAAACCGACGACCTTGAAGCTTGCCGGAGATCCAACGGATTTTCGAGGAGCTCCGGCTGAGCTCACAGTCGCGTTCAGTGTCAAGCATTGGTCAGTGAGAGAGTAAACGGTCGGTCAAAATCAAAACCCTAGGAAAGAGAAAAATCTAGACAGCGTGAGTGTGGAGTGGGGTTGCAGATCCATAAAATGCGGTAAAGATCTAGAAAAACAAGTAGATTTGTATAGATACTCTCGCATACGTATAAATTTCTAGTGGAGAGAGTATAGCGGCTTGTGTTGGAGAAGGAATAATGGAGGGATTGGGAGTCCAGAGAATTAGAAAGGGGGAGGGGAGAGAGTGAGAGAGAGAGAGTTTGTTGAAACAGAGAGAGTGCAGAAGGAGGCAGCTTTAATTGCGAGTGTCGTACAGTGTTAATTGTTGTTGGTGTTGCTCTTTCAAAGGGAGGGTTAATAAGCTCAATGGTCCTTTATTGTTTGTAATTTTCTTAATGTAGTCCTTTTACTTATTCTTTCGCGCTCAAATAAATCCCTATGGAAAAATCCACATGTTAAATTCTCATTTGGCCTTATAAGGGTCCGTTTCTGTACGAGCCTGATTGGCATTATTGCGATGGTTGCTTTAAAGGTAAAATAATATTTTTATTATTTTTAAAAAATTATTTTTAAATTAATTTAAAAACAGAAAAATGATAATTTAAAAAATGATTTTTTTTTCCGCTTGAAAAGCAAATAAACACGTGGACAAACTTGTTTGTGCATATTCTCTTTTATTCCAGGATTAAGAACGCGTAGATGTCTTATCAGTATTAAAGCTCAATTATAGAATAGTGATCAAGTTGTATCAATTAATCATCACAACTACAATAGCAATATTTATTATAATTTTATAATTGATCTATAATGTAAATTGACAACTCAAACCAAGTTAATTATGGAATAGGAGAGAGAAAATAAACATTAGGTCCAAATCTACATGTTAAATGCTTAATAGGCCCGGCAAGTCCATTGCTCATCTTTTCTTTTCTAATTAATGATTGGGCTGGTTTGAGTTCTCTATCCATGCTATATCTCAACTATACAATATTAATTTATTATTAACATTGTCGTATTGATATTTATTATTGGATTCTAGTGTGAATAAACAATTTAAATAAATTTAGGGGTGTGTTGTTTGGGAGTGTAATAATAATTATTTTTTAAAATATTTTTTATTTTAAAATATATAAAAACAATATTTTTTTTATTTTGAAAAATATTTTTAATATCATTATACCATATAAAAAATACTTGTTTTAGAAATAACAAGATTAAAAAACAAAATATGAGCAATAGGTTCCACTTCTTAAACCAACTCAATAACTAATTTGTGGATTTGGATATAAAAACTTATATGGTAATGGAGGATAAGTAGAAGTGTCATGTTGATAAAAATAATTTATAAATAATCACATTAAGATAATTATATAAGTAGATGTACTTTTAAACTTATTAGCCCAATTAAAAAAATACACTAGCTTTTGGGAAAGTGATGATTAATGTGTTTGAAAATATCATTGAGATTCATTTCTAAAGTGTTTTTATTTTGATATATATTAAAATAATATTTTTTTTATTTTTTTTTATCTACACATTATAACCGTAAAAAACAATTAAGAAATATTAATATGATGTTTTTCCAAGCCAAATAAACTTTTAAAACGCATCCAAATTTATGTTAGAGTTTGCATGGAAGATGATGAGTTGTTATAAGTGTATGTTTGACATTGTGGTGCATAATGTTTGTCAAAAAATATTTTTTATTTAAAAATAATATTTTATTTTATTTTTTTTTATCTACATATTATAACCGTAAAAAACAATTAAGAGATATTAATATGATGTTTTTCCAAACCAAATAAACTTTTAAAACGCATCCAAATATAAAAACAAATTATGCTTAGATAAATGACTATGCGCTAAATTGAAAAAAAAATCATCTTACTAGTTTTTTTCTCTCCCTTTTAATTAATTATGCTCATATAATCCAAATAAAAATCATGGTTTCTAGAGATTATTTAGTTATTCTTAACTTAAAACTAGCTATAACGACATCATTATCTTTTGATGTTATGGTATAAAATTTGTTTTGATGTCATGGTATAAAAACTTGACTACTTATAAGCTCTCACACCACCTAGGAATTATTCAAGTTGAAGTTATTTTAGTTTAGTATTTCGAGTCAATTTTAATATGATCTTCACCGCTTCTAGCCTAGCATTAAAGGCATCGCACACCCTTACTTTATATGCAAAACTACCTTGAAATTTACTGAAAGCATCCCAAGATGATTGACCAAATCTGACATTACCTCGCTTGCCTTATTTGTATTTGATATTGTCCAACCATCAGGATAATAGATCTAGTTGCTTCATTAATTTGTCCACATATAAGTGGTGGAAAACTGAAGAAAAGTAGTTTTTTCAAGCCTGCTTAATCTTAACATAATAAAAACTGACCATTTTAAGCATTTTCAAGTTATTTTTCCAATTAAATATTGTGCTCTTTCCTAAAGCTACATAAAGAACCACAGAAGGGTCTAATTTATTGGCACGTTCAAGTAAGAAAGTCAAGATTAGAGAAAAAAATAAGTTTAAGTGGTGGAAAACTGAAAAAAAGTAGTTTTTTCAAGCTTGCTTAATCTTAACATAATAAAAACTGACCATTTTTAAGCATTGTCAAGTTATTTTTCCAATTAAATACTGTGCTCTTTCCTAAAGCTACATAGAGAACCACAGAAGGGTCCAATTTATTGGCACGTTCAAGTAAGACAGTCAAGATTAGAGAAAAAAATAAGTTTATTGATAATGATTCTAGACATGACTTTTAAAAAATGGCTAAATATGGGAATAGTTATAAGGATTCTCTCATAAATGATGTAATGTTCTAAAAATGATAGTCTTATCGAGGAATATATATTAAAAAACAATGAGAATGATTATGATGAGGATTATTATCTAATTATCTAACTTTCAATATAGGAAAAAAAGAGAATCCGTGCACCATAAAAACAAGCCTTAATTATAAAAATTATAGGAAGAAAGGTGGGTTACATGTATCTGTTCAAACGTCTTAAATCAATATGGAAATTACAAGGTGATTTCCAGCTAATGAATTCGGGCAATGAATTCTTTTTTATGAAGTTCTCTAAAAATTTCCAGCTAATGAATTCTTTTTTATGAAGTTCTCTAATATTGAGGAAAAATAACATATATTATTTGGAAATCATTTGATGGTGGTTAATCATTATTTAATGGTTCGCATATGGCATCTCAAATTTGATCCCTGAAAGGCTATAATAGATAAGGTAATTGTTTGGGTTAGATTTCCAGATTTGGCATTGGAATACTATGACATTTCAGTGTTATGGACTATAGGTGATAAAACTAGGAAAACTTTAAAGGTTGATAGGAATACATTAATAAGTATGAGGGGGAATTTTGTTAGATTATGTGTTGAGGTAGATCTCATAAGGCCTTTACTTGTTAAATTTAAATTGTGAAAAAAGGTTCGACATATAATGTTATGATGGATCAAATTCCTTTATGGTAAAGTATCTGAAAATGAAAAGGAATTAAACGTAGTAAATCGTTTATTGAACTGTGGTTATTATGTTATAATGACCAATAAAGTGAGGTGAAGAAGAATTGTGTCGAATCCATGTTGCAGTCATTATTTAACAAAGGTGAAGAAGAATTGTGTCAAATCCATGTTGCAGTCATTATTTAACAAAAGTGAAGACTTTGCTTCATACTTTGTGTAATTGTCCTAAAACATAGAAGGTTGGGGAATCTCCTGTCAAGGTTGAGGAGAGAGAGTATTTTTACAATCATAAATTAATATTATTAACTAATTTCTAATCTTGTTTTGAGAAACAGAGATTCTCATAATACATATTGGCCTTTAAAGTTTGGCATTTCATCATGGTTTATTTGGAAGGATAGACGTCAAAGAGTTTTTGATGTGGAGCAAGTAAATTGGTACGATACTGTTTTAACTATAAAAAAAAATGGTGGTGGATGTTAAAATGATTTAAACACATGAAAATAGGAAGAATATCATCAATAGAGAGGTCAGGTAGATTGGTTGAATTTATCCTATAAAAGATTAGGTCAAGCTCAGTATATATGGTTACAATAAATATAACTCAGGGATAGCAGATGCAGGAGGAGTTATTCAAGATGGTATGGGGACATAATTGGTGGATTTTGCTATGAATAATGGGGCTTGCTCTTTGGTAATTGCTAAGTTATGTGCAGTTTATATTGAATTAGAGCTGGTATAACAAAAAGTTTTAGAAAAGTTATATAAGATTCAAATTTTGTTATTATGATTAATCTTATAGCTAGGAATAATGCTACCATGGATAGGAATTATAATTTTATCATGCAGATTAAAAGGTTGTTGGATAGAGATCAAGAGGTACTAATTACACATGTTTACAAGAAAGTAAACTCAACGATTGATTGGTTAGCTAATTACAGGTTAACTAGGGATACTTTAGATAACAACTTCGATGTTTTAGAAGCGCCACCTTTTAAGCTTTATCATATCTTGTATTATGATCTAATTGGATCTATTTTTTTCATTTAATTTAATTGGATGTTTCACCCCGAATATCACCCAAAAAATTATTATTAAACACAATAGAATATTGTCAAACCTTTTTTATCACATCAATATTAGAAATATCAAATAGCAGTGGCAAATATAATGATCGACTCCTTTATGAATTTACTAAAAAACACCATCAACATATTTTTAGAAAACCAAATAGACTAAAATAACCTATAAAGGAATCCTGTCACTTTAAATTCATTAAATCCATCAGGAGAGACTTTTACCATAACTAGATTGCACAATACATGAATAATTATTTTCATGATGTTAAGTGTCTTTTGAGTCTTTACTATTTTATGAGGGTTTTTTTTCATGTTTATGATTTACTATAACTATTTTCACTTCCATTCTACTTTCTAACATTTTATTTAAAAAGTCTTATTTCTTTCTATTCAAATGTATATTCTCATTATTCTCTCTTTCTAAAAAAATGAGATCATTGTCATTTTCAATGTGAGAAACATAGATAAGAAATGTATCATTAATATAGTAAAAATATGATCATTATCAGGGTTTATCCTAATTTTATGCCCCATATAATTAACAAACTCACATACATTAACACTATTGGAAACTCCTGAAAGCTCACCTTTTTTCATAGGCTATAAAAGGAAAGGACTAAAATCTACCATGTTAATTGAACAAACCTTCACAATTTTATCATATCTCAAAACTTATAAGGATTTGTTTGAAACTAACTTCTATAACCTATAATCATTTAGACCTAAATGAAAGTATTCAACATTATATCAATTTGCTTTGGAACCTAACGCATGATTAGATGAAAAATATTTAACTCACATAAATTGCACCCATACAACATTTTTTTAAGTTAAAATACTGCAAATTGTTTTTAGAAAAAGAGTTTAGTTACGTGATTCTACCTTTTTAATACATAGAACATATAGTTTACAAGTTTGATAAATAATGCTCTATGTGATCTTAGCAGCACTCGACCAAGAAGAAAAATATTCACTTCAATTGATTATTAAGTTAGTTAAACCTCTTGTGAAAAAATAGGTCTTTGTGTTTTTAATTTCAAGTTTGACCTCCCTATACTTTATCTATTTGAGATCGAGGTGTTTTTTTTTAGTATTTTTATATGATCTTGCCTTAATTTGCATATAAAATTAATGAAATGATTTAAATGCCTTTAGCTTTAAATGATCAAGGACCTAGTTGGTTACTTATCAACAAGGATACTGCCAATGACATTATCATTGTGATTCGTGTTATTGTTTATATTATCATTATCAATATAATCATAATCAAAATAAATATTATAAATTGGTTAAGAATATCAATTCACATTTATCTCATTATAAATGTGATCACTAAAATCAAGATAGGCTTATCTACTCTCGCTCTTAAAACGACTTTTCAGAGCTATCCATAGATTTACAACCAATCTCCTCAAAATCCTTAGATGTTCCCACCTCTTGCAACTAACGAGTCACTTATACAATCTATATTTGCATGTTTTTTATCATTAAGTCTTAAAATATTTTTTTAATGAGAAAAAACCTCTCTATCCCTTATTACATGAGCACATCTTGTTCTTTGGCCTCTTCTAATATTGATTATTCAATAAGACATAACAACCAACCACAGATAATCATTAGGTTATGTTATTAAGCAACGTAGATGAAAAAGAAAACAAGCATAGAGAAATATATAATATTATTGGAAGAGGTCTCAACACATAAATCTTAATTCAAAATTTCATCAATAAATATTTTTTTATGTAGTATGTTGATATACAAACTAAACAGTTCTGGTTATACTAGTTATAAATCTATTTGAGTAAATGTAACTCAGGGATAGCAGATGCAGAAGGAGTTATTCAAGATGGTATGGGGACATAATTGGTGGATTTTGCTATGAATAATGGGGCTTGCTCTTTGGTAATTGCTAAGTTATGTGCAGTTTATATTGGATTAGAGCTGGTATAACAAAAAGGTTTAGAAAAGTTATATAAGATTCAAATTTTGTTATTATGATTAATCTTATAGCTAGGAATAATGCTACCATGGATAGGAATTATAATTTTATCATGCAGATTAAAAGGTTGTTGGATAGAGATCAAGAGGTACTAACTACACATGTTTACAAGAAAGCAAACTCAGCGATTGATTGGTTAGCTAATTACAGGTTAACTAGGGATACTTTAGATAACAACTTCGATGTTTTAGAAGCGCCACCTTTTAAGCTTTATTATATCTTGTATTATGATCTAATTGGATCTATTTTTTTCATTTAATTTAATTGGATGTTTCACCCCGAATATCACCTAAAACAATTATTATTAAACACAATAGAATATTGTCAAACCTTTTTTTATCACATCAATATTAGAAATATCAAATAGCAGTGACAAATATAATGATCGACTCCTTTATGAATTTACTAAAAGACACCATCAACATATTTTTAGAAAACCAAATAGACTAAAATAACCTATAAAGGAATCCTGTCACTTTAAATTCATTAAATCCATCAGGAGAGACTTTTACCATAACTAGATTGCACAATACATGAATAATTATTTTCATGATGTTAAGTGTCTTTTGAGTCTTTACTATTTTATGAGGGTTTTTTTTCATGTTTATGATTTACCATAACTATTTTCACTTCCATTCTACTTTCTAACATTTTATTTAAAAAGTCTTATTTCTTTCTATTCAAATGTATATTCTCATCATTCTCTCTTTCTAAAAAAATGAGATCATTGTCATTTTCAATGTGAGAAACATAAATAAGAAATGTATCATTAATATAGTAAAAATATGATCATTATCAGGGTTTATCCTAATTTTATGCCCCATATAATTAACAAACTCACATACATTAACACTATTGGAAACTCCTGAAAGCTCACCTTTTTTCATAGGCTATAAAAGGAAAGGACTAAAATCTATCATGTTAATTGAACAAACCTTCACAATTTTACCATATCTCAAAACTTATAAGGATTTGTTTGAAACTAACTTCTATAACCTATAAACATTTAGACCTAAATGAAAGTATTCAACATTATATCAATTTGCTTTGGAACCTAACGCATGATTAGATGAAAAATATTTAGCTCACATAAATTGCACCCATACAATATTTTTTTAAGTTAAAATACCGCAGATTGTTTTTAGAAAAAGAGTTTAGTTACGTGATTCTACCTTTTTAATACATAGAACATATAGTTTACAAGTTTGATAAATAATGCTCTATGTGATCTTAGCAGCACTCGACCAGGAAGAAAAATATTCACTTCAATTGATTATTAAGTTAGTTAAACCTCTTGTGAAAAAATAGGTCTTTGTGTTTTTAATTTCAAGTTTGACCTCCCTATACTTTATCTATTTGAGATCGAGGTGTTTTTTTTTAGTATTTTTATATGATCTTGCCTTAATTTGCATATAAAATTAATGAAATGATTTAAATGCCTTTAGCTTTAAATGATCAAGGACCTAGTTGGTTACTTATCAACAAGGATACTGTCAATATAATCATAATCAAAATAAATATTATAAATTGGTTAAGAATATCAATTCACATTTATCTCATTATAAATGTGATCACTAAAATCAAGATCAAGGTAGGCTTATTTATTCTCGCTCTTGAAACGAGTTTTCAGAGCTATCCATAGATTTACAACCAATCTCCTCAAAATCCTTAGATGTTCCCACCTCTTACAACTAACGAGTCAATTATACAATCTATATTTGCATGTCTTTTATCATCAAGTCTTAAAATGTTTTTTTAATGAGAAAAAACCTTTCTATCCCTTTTTACATGAGCACATCTTGTTCTTTGGCCTCTTCTAATATTGATTATTCAATAAGACATAACAACCAACCACAGATAATCATTAGGTTATGTTATTAAGCAACGTAGATGAAAAAGAAAACAAGCATAGAGAAATATATAATATTATTGGAAGAGGTCTCAACACATAAATCTTAATTCAAAATTTCATCAATAAATATTTTTTTATGTAGTATGTTGATATACAAACTAAACAGTTCTGGTTATACTAGTTATAAATCTATTTGAACATGATTTTTTTAATAAATGATTATAGAACTATTAAAAGGATTCCTAAACTAAAAAGAAAAAAAAATAAAAGGAACAATATTTGACTTCCCATATCAAGTTGAAAAAAAATAAAATCCCTTAAGAAAAATATATTCATCAACCAAATAGAAATAAAAATAACTATAAAAATAAATAACAAACTTATAAATTTTTTTACTCATGACTTTGGTTGCAGGAGGTGTATAATTAGCTACAGAGCAATTAAGAGGTTTTTCATTTTCAAATATATATAGAATGATTTTTTTGTAATGGTTGTTGTGTATTTTTAATTTTAATTTTCTTTAGAAGGTTAGTTACATATATCAAGTGTGTCTGGCATTATGATAGCTTTTATGATTATTATATTAAAAAAAAAGTTTAAAAAAATAATTTTAGTTGCAATTAAAAAATAGATTCTTTGAAAAACACATTTTTATATCAAAACTACTATAAAACAAGTTTTTGCATGCAAAATAAATTAAAAATAGATATATGTAAACAAAAAAAAATTATTTTAATTTCTACAAAACCTTATTATCCAAAGTTCCTTGATAATTCCAAGACAAGGGGGGGATTGTTTAATCTTAATCTTATAATTCATTTTTCAATTAACATCCATTTATTAATAGTAAGTTTACTGTGTTATAGAATACAAAATTTAATTGTTTACTTACTCTGATGAATATGTGAATTGATTAAGTGTTTGTTTGAAAATGAAATTATGATTGTTTTTTAAATAATTTTTTGTACTAAAATGTATTAAAATAATTTTTTTTTTTATTTTTTAAAAATTATTTTTAAGATTAGAGTATATTTAAAACATATAAAAAAATTAATTTTTTTTTAGAAATTTACACTACTTTCTCAAATGTTCTCTGAACACTAGAAAAATAATAAACAAAGTAAATCTCCAATCTCCTCTCTTCTTCCTTATTCATCAATTCCTTAATTAGAAATAATAATTTGATATGAACTTGAAGTATACTTTTCCAGACTTTTCCAGACTGAACTAAATAAGTAAAAAAAATTCAACTTGATTGAGTTCAGTAGACCCAAATGCAAAATGTCAGTTTTTAGATTAAGCATGGATATTGATATATTTAAAATCGATCTAAAATAAATAAATAATCTTATAATTAAAAGAAATTATATATATACTAAACAAATTATATATTAAATAGTTGCAAGCTATAGCATTTGTATGTGGCCGGGTTGTAGACACTCAGAACCCAATGGGGGTAATGTTTGGTTATCAAAAAACCAGATTTAAATAATTATTCTGGTTTTAGGTATATACAAAACAAAACCAAACTTATGTGTAATTACCCCTCCCTACTCACAACCTTTATCCCTATATCAATACTAGATCCACCATAACTAATTTCATGTATCCACTTAAAACCTTTATTATTAACATTTAGAAACTAACGAATATTAACATTGTAGCCCTCCATCTAATAAAAAACACATATAGTATTCACCCTTTATAATAAAAAATTAATAATTAAACAAAATATAATTTTAAAACCCCGTGTAGGATAATTACACCGGTTAACATATTGTTGATCAAGATAATTTATTTTTTATAAATTAATGTATCTTTTATATATATATATATATATGTTGTTTTTTATTCAAACCGATCTAGATCTCATCTACCTTTTAAAACTACAAAACAAAGCAGGTCCATCAAACCAATCTAGATCTCATCTACATTTTAAAACTACAAAACAAAGCAGGTCCAATTTGCAATCTTATATAATATAATATTAAATACAGTAACAAAAATAGCAATATTAACCACGTCTTTTTACTACAGTAAATCAACATTTTTAACCTCGTTTTCTCTACAATTCTCCTCTTCTCTTCTATTCCCCCCTTCCCCTCCTATTGGCTCATCAGCTCCTCTTCCTCTCTTTCCTTCACTAGGTTTTCTCGCCATTTCAAATCCAAAATCCAACACGCGTACCCCTCTCGGCCCCCTCTCTTATACACCGACGAGCCTCTCGATCCAAATCTATCAATGAATTAGGGTTCCTATCTCTCTAATTTTTTACGATCTTCGATATTATTGCAGAAGATTAGCTTCAGTTTCCTCTCTCCATATGAATCTGAATTGTGCTACCAAGGAAATGACCGGACTATCCTTTCCGTTGGATCGAAATCCGCTTGATTCTCCTGCCTCCACTAATCCTCTTCAAAGGTCAGATTTCTGAAGAATTTTGAATTTTTTTTGCATCTGATTGTAGTGATGGTTGACAAGAGCTAGAATTTAGATTAAATTGAAGTTGAAATTGGTAGGGAGGTGAATTTGATTGAATTTTGGTGCTGATTTGGTGTGTGTGATTTGTTTTGATGTTTTCAGTGGTAGAAATGCCTTCTGTTTGTTAGTGCAGAGAGAGATTTGTCCGAGAACGAAGCACACACCGAAAAGGTGGTGGGGAGAAGATTCTCATTGCAATTCGAATTCGTCGTCCTCGCCTAAAACTGAGCAAGCTAGAGATGCAAAACGCGGTCTTATTTCGTGGTAACGGATGTGCCGTTTTTTATCTTTTGTAGGAGTGTTGGTTGCTTCACATTTTGAGTTTGTTTTGTGATTTAGGGTTGAGGCGGAGTCGTTGCGGCATTTATCGGCCAAGTATTGCCCGTTGGTGCCTCCTCCAAGGTCGACCATAGCAGCAGCATTTAGTCCTGATGGAAAAACACTTGCTTCTACGCAGTGAGTTTTTTTTTCCCACTCTGATTTTTTTTCTGGTCATGCGCAAATGGAAGTTGTTCTTAGTTCTCTTTGCTTTTAATCGCAGTGGTGATCACACGGTGAAGATAATTGATTGCCAAACTGGAAATTGCTTGAAGGTGTTGATGGGTCACCGGAGGACTCCATGGGTGGTAAGTTTGAATTTGGAATTCTTGCAAGGATTTACATAAATGGTTGCTCTTTTTCGTTGATTTTTTTGTAATTCTGACCAGTTACTCATGAATGAATAATTGGTAAATTTTATGCCTATTTGGCATAGGCTCTAATGTGAAGTTTTAGCGCCCCCCGTTCCATTGAGATCTCTTGCTAAAAAGTACGTGGAATAAAATATGTTCAGTGAGCATACTGATTTTTTTGGTCAGGGCTCTGTAACTATCATTCAGCAGTATATTCAATTAGTGCTATGGTAGTCTAGACAATTTATCAATTACAAGAACTGCATATTCTTAAAGGTTATTGTTCCCCTTTCCTTTTTGTTGTGCAACCAATTCCCATTATCTTTCATGTACAATCATAGTTTTGTTGTTGATCTCCGTTCTTTTTCCTTTTCTTCCCATTTAAAGGTATTACTTCTTCTTTTTTGTTGTTTTATCTAAAGGTCTTAGTTTTATAGGTCAGGTTCCACCCATTGCATCCGGAAATTCTTGCAAGTGGAAGCTTGGATTATGAAGTTCGCTTATGGGATGCAAACACATCAGAGTGTATAGGATCTCGTGATTTCTGTAAGTTCAATTTTATGCTTCTATTATTTTAAGTGCTTTTATTCTTCTATAGTTGTTGAGCTTGTATGACAAGGTGAATTTGTTTCCCCTCTCAGATCGTCCTATTGCTTCCATTGCTTTCCATGCAGAAGGAGAATTGCTGGCTGTTGCATCAGGTCACAAGGTATTTAATATTACATTTACTATAATTCAGTGTGTGAGATTTTTTTTCCTCTCTATGTTAGAGGATTGTGTTGTGTTGAATTTGCATTTTAACATGCATTTTGACATTCAATCTCATTTGTCAGTTGTACATATGGCACTACAATAAGAGAGGGGAGGCGTCTTCACCAACCATTGTATTGAGGACTAGGCGTTCTCTTCGAGCAGTGCATTTTCACCCGCACGGGGCTCCATTTCTCTTGACTGCTGAGGTGAATAACTCAAAGGTCACTTATTTGA
Organism: Populus euphratica; assembly: GCF_000495115.2. Classification (NCBI taxonomy): domain Eukaryota; kingdom Viridiplantae; phylum Streptophyta; class Magnoliopsida; order Malpighiales; family Salicaceae; genus Populus; species Populus euphratica. Next base: position 504,028 of record NW_011499864.1, on the reverse strand, counting down.
TTATTTACTCATTCTATCGCGCAGGTTACATTTTTGGACTGATATGCAGGTCAATGATCTTGACTCTTCAGATTCCTCGATGACACGGGCAACATCTCCCGGTTACCCAAGATATCCTCCTCCTGCTGTTTTTGTCGCAAATGGTCAGTCCAATGATCGTGTTAGCTTGGCTTCTGAACTACCTCTTGTGTCCTTTCCTTTGCTGTTCGTGCCTTCATTTTCCATAGATGATAGTAGAGTAGATGTTAATAGACATGTCAATTCATGTACAATGCTAGTGGAGTCCTCTACTTCAACCCAGCCTCAAATGGATACGAATGCAGCAGATAGATATGATCCCTTGGTATCTCCCATGGAGACATTTCCTGCAGTCCCTTCTAGTACATATACCAGTGCAGAAGGTATAGTAAGTAATGCTTTCCCTTCTGGAATGGGAAGTGGTTTTTCTAACAACAGAGAAGATGCCATGGAGACCGATGAAATGCAGTCTGTAGGGGGGAACCCACAAGGAAACTCTGTTAATTTAGAGACATTTGGTGTTGGTAATAGTGCAACAGATGGAGCACCTGCACATACTTCAGTTAGGCAGCAGACCACTGATTTTGGGCAACTTCAGCAGTTTCTACCCTCCAGAGACTCCACAAGGTGGGAGCTCCCACCCTTTTTGCAAGGATGGTTAATGGGTCAGAGCCAAGCTGGTGTTCCATCAACACTTCCTCTTAATAGTGGTGGTCATGAACTTTCAGCCCAGTATTTCGGTCCTTCCTCATTAGCATCTTATCTATCTACTCAGAATGTGGAAGCTGCAGTGGCTTCTTTAGCAATGCCTGGAAGCACCAGCCTATCTGGGGTTTCCGGGAGATCTGGCTCGCGGCATCGCGTTTCACGGTCCCGGTTCTCTGTGCCTGAATCTGGGGAAAGTGTGGCTCCCATCAACATGCAACACGAGGGTACTGATAATCAGCCCTTATTTAATAGAATCCAATCTGAAATTGCCACGTCATTGGCAGCTGCTGCAGAGTTACCATGCACCGTAAAGCTTAGAGTGTGGTCACATGACATAGAACATCCTTGTGCTCCACTCAATTCTGATAAATGTCGCTTAACCATACCTCATGCTGTCCTTTGTAGGTATGTTGAAGGCTATGGTTTTTCCCTTTCTTTTTGCTTCTCTGATTTTTACCTAACCAATTGGCATGATGGAAATAAAATTTTTGGACTAAAAAGAAATTATCTATTTGTTGATTTCTTACTGCATTCTTTGCTAGCTACAGCATGGATGGGGTGTTTTTGTTGCATCTTTATGTTTAGTGAACATCAAATAACATCATCAATTTTGTCTCAAGTCATAATAGCCAGCTTGGTCAAGTCTTTTGGTGTTGCATTTTACTAATACATTCTGGCTGACCTTTTAATATATTCACTTTGTCTGCCTCTGACAACTATTGTTTTTTCAGTGAAATGGGTGCTCATTTTTCACCATGTGGAAGATACTTAGCTGCCTGTGTTGCTTGCATGCTGCCCCATATGGAAGCTGATCCTGGTTTGCAAACACTTGTCCATCAAGATACTGGAACCGCAACTTCTCCTACTCGACACCCAATATCAGCTCACCAAGTTATGTACGAGCTTCGCATATATTCCCTGGAGGAGGCAACGTAAAATTCTAGCCAGCTCTTATTATGCACTTGATTTTTCTTGTTCTTTCATCCAAAGAAGTGATTATCTTATCTGCCAAATTTCTATTTATACAGTTTTGGTTCAGTGCTTGTGTCACGTGCAATTAGAGCTGCTCATTGTTTGACTTCAATCCAGGTCAGTGATCTTTCATTGATGATAGAAAATGTTGGATGTATACGTTTTCATCATATTTACTGGTTTATTTCCATTACAATCAGACCTTTTTCTTTGCAACAAGATTTAAATTTTTTTGGCCACTTGCTGATTGGGTATCATGTATTGGGCATAATAAGCTCAAATCTTACCTTTCTTCTTTCTGCTGGTTTTCAGCTCATTAGCGTTCCCTTGATTTTTCATTTGAACTCTCAACATACAATCGCATTTAATTTGTAAAGGACATGCTGTTGCACTTCTTTGTGGTGTTAACTGTTAAGCACAGTTGGCTTAAATGTTAACTGAAGGGGAATTTTTGAATTGTAATTCATCGCATGCTCTTCTTTGTGGTGCTAAGCACTTCTGGCTAAGTTGATAACAAAAGGACCTTTTGAGCTTTAATTCTGGTATATCAGTAATTTTTACATCTTTTTTAATCCTTGTTGTCATTAGTTTCTTGCGGGTTGGACTCTGTGAGGGGACAATTTGTGTTCTAGACTTTTGATTTGTTTTTTTTTGAAGGAAGAAAAAGAACCCTCAGACATGATGCTCTGAGATTTACATGCTGTGACTCAGAGATAACACTATTGAATACTTATTTTGCAAATATTAGAATATCCAGTCCTGATATACCTTTTCTTTTCTTTTATATACCAGTTTGAATATGTTCATCTCATGTGTTTGAATTTCTAATTATTTTCGTGTGGATGTTGAGGATCATATGTTTGCTTGTTCGTTTACATTTCTGTTTTGGTTTAATATTGTTGTGCATTGTATTTGATGCCATGTTCAGTTCTCACCAACATCTGAGCACATATTACTGGCTTACGGTCGACGCCATGTATCCCTTCTAAAAAGCATTGTCATTGACGGGGATACAAAATCACCTATTTATACGGTTCTGGAGGTATAAAGTTCATTTTCATGCCCTCTGCCCTTCAATTTTCCTCTGCTTTTACTTGAGAATTTTCAGTTAGGTGATTGTTATTTGGCTATAAGGTGTCCTTTTCCATATTGATTTATGCTTCATTCATGTAAAAACAACTCAACTCTCTGCTTTATTCTCTGACATCGGCATGCTTTAACACTTGTTGCCTGGGAAAGAGCTAATTAACAGGGTAGCTCTCCAATAAAGCACAAAATTGTTGCTCTGGCAAACATAGTTTGTGATCTGATGGCAGAGAATTGATTGAGATAGTTTTTCTATTTGATAATGAAGGGATGAATCTTGAATAGCAATAAAATCTGGAAATGATTGTGCTAATAATAGACAAAAACATAGAAATTTGTACTACTGGAAATGGTTTCTTTGAGTGTATATGTGCCAAGATGATCCTTGATGGGTAATGTATGTGCTTCCAATTAACACCCAGAGCCACGATTGCAATTGCTACAATTATTGAAAACCATGGTTTTGAATTTGGAAAAGAAAAAATCTTTGGAAAAGGAAATTTTAATCCTATTATTTTAGCGGAAGGGTTATATACCATCTATATTACTTCTGGGAATCTAGTTCTTTTGAGGTTATCGCTGATGGTTGTTTTGCAATTCCACCTCTACTGTAGACCAGAATTTGGTATAATCCTCTTTTTCTGTCAATCAGGTTTACAGAGTTTCAGATATGGAACTTGTGAGAGTGCTTCCTAGCGCAGAGGATGAGGTTAATGTTGCTTGTTTTCATCCCTTTGCCGGGGGAGGTCTTGTTTATGGAACCAAGGTTTACACCTCTCTTCGATCATGCTGATCTTATTAGTCTGCACTTTTGAACTGCATAACCGTTTTCGGTGAACTGCAGGAAGGGAAACTTAGAGTCCTCAAGTATGATGGTGCCCATGGTGTTTGTTGTACAGGACCTAGTTACTTTCCTGAAGAGAACATGGCTGAGGTAGAATAGAATGAAAGGTTGCTTTGTTATCTTCTTTTTTTCATGTTTTCTTCTGTACTTTATTGGCTAGAGGATGACATTTTTCAGTTCCCTGATTTTTTGCATGCTTCCAATTATGAATCTACACTGGATGGCAGAACCGAGCACCAGTGCAATTACACTTAAAATAAAAAGAAAGCACTATCTGATTATCAAAGTTTTATGCAGTGTCAAATGTAAATGTGGAAAAATGATGTGAAATAAATTTGTTATTAACTAAGGGTTATCATTTTCTTTGAGATATTCCCTTTTTTCCCATGCACCCTTTTTCAGCAGCACTGTGATTTGCCACGATACAGTATCAGTTCACCTTTTGAATGCACATGGGAATCGGGGTGTAAGGTGTTGTTTGAACTTTTCCCAAATGATCTGGCTGGTTTATGTTGTCTCGTTCACATGTTAGTCTTTACCTCTTGTTAACAGGAACCGGGTTGCCATATAATGGGAAACGTGGTAGGTTGGGTAGCTTTTTTTGTAGGACTCTGTTAGTTCATGTCGAGCTTGTTTTGTTTTGTCAAGTGCCTTAAATTGTTCATGTTGGTGAGTTCTCTACCTGCTATTTTCTTGCCCCTCGGAGCAAACCAAATACTTTACCCTGTAAAAATAAAATCAGCAATTGTTCTTGTGAAAGGAGATTGACCCTGTTTTTCAGTGCCATGGCAAAATTTGAGAACTTTTTTCCTCCATTGTAGATTGTCGGCAATACAATCCTACTTCTCAGAATATGTATTTTCTTATCTTTTTCTTCTTTTTTTGTGTCGATTGCAGGTGCAGACATATGCTCTGGAAGGTTAAAACCCCATGATTCCAGTTTGTGCAATCTGTGCAGCTCAGGCCTGGTGGTATTGACTCTGCCACCTTATTTCATTTTTCTATAAAACGTAACGAAATTTAAGATTCTGCCCTATCAATGTTCGTACATTTACTGAGGTTCTGCAATGTCTGCTACCATAGGGCCAGAAAGCGCACACCATTGTATACGAGGCAGATGTTTAACATTCGCTGCGCGTCTTGCAGTACCAGATTTGAACCAGGTTTGACTAACTTCTGGAGGTCTACACTTCCTGATTTCCTTGCACCAGCAAATTGGGAAATGTATTCTGATTTATGTGCTAAAATGTAAAATATTGTGCCTCAGCAGCATACTAATACAAGTCTCTATGTTTTCCTTTTAATCCTACCTTTTTCCTTTTATGCTCTACACAAAAAGAAAAAAAAACGACTTTTCCTTCTTTCAATTGAACTCTTTTTTATTGCCCAAAATGAATTTTATTTAATAATGAGATGTTGCCCTCTTCAATGGTGCTGCCACACGGAGACTTTACCTCTGTCATGTTAGCAGATGAAGGAAGCATTTCTCCCACTCAAAAACTATCACAAGCTTGAAACACTTTCATTTTCTTCTACCCTATGATGCCCTTGAGTTATGATTCAAGCAACGATGCATGGTAATCCCCAGTAAAATAAAATACATTTAATTTCAAAAAACACATGCTTTAAGAAAAAGTTGTGATGACGATGAGTTTCACTCCACATTTGTTATAAATAGCAAATTTTAGAACTTGATTCGATCTGAGGGTGACCTGATTTAAGGCTTGGATTGCAGGTGACTTGATAGATTTAAAACTAATTTAAATAATTTGTGAAAATATAATTTGATTAATAAAAATTTAAAATATTTTTTAAAATAATAATATTAAGATGATATTATATTGGATTGATTTAGGTCTATTTAGATTTATATAGATTTATATGTTAAATTTGCAATCTAGATCGTAAAATTATAATAATTTTATATATAAAAAAAATCAATGTAAAAAAGGACATAATAAAACTATAATAATTTTATAAAAAATAATTTAAAAAAATTATAAAGCTCTATTTTCAATAAACTCATCGTTAAAGTTAAAAATAAAAAAAAATCAATATAAAAAAAGACATAATAAAATGACTTAGAACTACCAAGGTTAATTTGCAAAATATGTGAGACGAGTTATAAAACTGAGATAAACTCATAGAAAGTAAACTAAAATAAATTATGAAGTTTAATTCACAATCAACTCAATGTTAAAGATAAAATATAAAAAAATATCAATTAAAAAAAAATCAAGTCAATTGGGTTAATCCACTAAACTCACAACTCGAGTTATGTGACTTCAATAAACTCATAAAAAAAAAATAAAGAAACTTAATTCAGAATTAACTTAATATTGAAAGATGAAATTATAAAAAAAATTATCAATTAACAAAAAAAAAATGAGTCAACTCACTAAACATTTGACATGTATTATAAAACTGAGCTAACCATGTATAAAGCAAACCATGATAAATTATGAAATTTAATTTCTAATAAAATAAATATTAAAATAAGAAATTAAAAAAAGAAATGCAGATTTAAAACAAAAAAAAGTGCATCATTGAAATAAATAGTTTTTTGTGAGGTGGTGAACAGTAAAAGTGTCATCTCTTTTGGTTTATATTACACGGGCTGCTTGCACTACGCCGCGAGTTAGGCCAAATTATTTCAATGCAGAAAAAATATTCAAGCGATAATAATCCAAAACAAATCGGGTTAAATTTACTAAAACACAACTTGGATTATAAGACCGAAACAACCTACAGAAAAGAAAGCAAAAGGAAATCATAAATTTAAAACCTGATAACCTATTGTCAAATATAAAATCAAAAAATAAAATGTCAAAGAAGAAAACTCGAGTCAATTCCGGTTAACTTGACGAACCCATAACCCGCTATATGAAATTGAAACAAAAAAAAAATCAAAATAAAAAGCTAGCAAAAAAACCAAAGTTCAACAAAAAAAAAGGTAAAAAAAAAAAACTGAGCTAACCAGGGTTAATTTTACCAACCTGCTCTCACAATAGAAGATTGAAAAAATAATCATGTTTAAGGGCAAATAATTAAATGAAAAATAATGAAATTAAAAAAAAAAACTCATAAAAAACTAAGGAAAAAAATTTCAAGTCAACCTGAATTAATTTAATTAACTCGCTACCCACGACATGAGATAGGGGTAGAAAAACTAGACATATAAAAGAAGGACCTAACAAAAATTACACGAGTTAAATTAAAAAAATTAAAAAAAAAAATACAAATTAACTTAGGTTGGCGGCTAACTAACTCTTGAAATAACTAAACAATAAGACATGCAAAGAAATGACAAAACTCAAGGTTAAATAATTTAATGTAAAATAAAAAAATAAAAATTTGAGAAAAAACAAAGTTCGCCTGGATTAACTTAATCAACTCACCACTCGCGACATTAGACCAGGATTAAAAAAAACTTTCAAAAGAAACACCTAGTAAAAAAGATCAAAATTAACTATATAAAAAAAAAATTGGTAAGAAAATACAAGTTAATTCCAGTTAATTTTACTAACCTGTACTTGGGATAACCCAACAAGAAGAAAAGTGAGAAAACATAATATAATAACCAATAATTTAATGTCAAATCATGAAACTGTAAAAGAAAAAAATTTGTCAAAACAATTGAGGAAAAAAAATGAGTTAATAATAGCTAACTTGACTAACCTGTTATACGAGATATAAGATTGGAATAACACAATAAAATAATAAAATAAGCAATTAAGCTAAGAACTCAATAATAAAATGTCAAATAATGAATTTGAGGGAAAGAAAAAACTTCAATAAAGGATTGCCAACTGGAAGGCAACCATGAAAACAATAACAAAAAAAAATATTCAATCATAAAACAATTAAAAATCCAACCAATGCAATACAAATATGGCATAAAAAATGAAAGAAAATAATTAATAGTTAAATTAAAAAAAAAAACAAGAAAAGGATTAAAAAAAATTAAAAGAATAAGGACCAAAACTAAATATAAAATCAAATGAAATTGAATGTTTATGGATAAAATTTTAAAAACAAATCAAGCAATTAATAAAAAAAAATCAAGTCAATTGGGTTAATCCACCAAACTCGCAACTCGAGTTATGTGACTTCAATAAACTCATAAAAAAAAAAACAAAGAAACTTAATTCACAATTAACTTAATATTGAAGGATGAAATTGTAAAAAAAATTATCAATTAACAAAAAAAAAAAATGAGTCAACTCACTAAACATTTGACATGTATTATAAAACTGAGCTAACCATGTATAAAGCAAACCATGATAAATTATGAAATTTAATTTCTAATAAAATAAATATTAAAATAAGAAATTAAAAAAAAAATGCAGATTTAAAACAAAAAAAAGTGCATCATTGAAATAAATAGTTTTTTGTGAGGTGGTGAACAGTAAAAGTGTCATCTCTTTTGGTTTATATTACACGGGCGGCTTGCACTACGCCACGAGTTAGGCCAAATTATTTCAATGCAGAAAAAATATTCAAGCGATAATAATCCAAAACAAATCGGGTTAAATTTACTAAAACACAACTTGGATTATAAGACCGAAACAACCTACAGAAAAGAAAGCAAAAGGAAATCATAAATTTAAAACCTGATAACCTATTGTCAAATATAAAATCAAAAAATAAAATGTCAAAGAAGAAAACTCGAGTCAATTCCGGTTAACTTGACGAACCCATAACCCGCTATATGAAATTGAAACAAAAAAAAAATCAAAATAAAAAGCTAGCAAAAAAACCAAAGTTCAACAAAAAAAAAGTAAAAAAAAAAAACTGAGCTAACCAGGGTTAATTTTACCAACCTGCTCTCACAATAGAAGATTGAAAAAATAATCATGTTGAAGGGCAAATAATTAAATGAAAAATAATGAAATTAAAAAAAAAAACTCATAAAAAACTAAGGAAAAAAATTTCAAGTCAACCTGAATTAATTTAATTAACTCGCCACCCACGACATGAGGTAGGGGTAGAAAAACTAGACATATAAAAGAAGGACCTAACAAAAATTACACGAGTTAAATTAAAAAAATTGAAAAAGAAAATACAAATTAACTTAGGTTAGCGGCTAACTAACTCTTGAAATAACTAAACAATAAGACATGCAAAGAAATGACAAAACTCAAGGTTAAATAATTTAATGTAAAATAAAAAAATAAAAATTTGAGAAAAAACAAAGTTCACCTGGATTAACTTGATCAACTCACCACTTGCGACATTAGACCAGGATTAAAAAAAACTTTCAAAAGAAACACCTAGTAAAAAAGATCAAAATTAACTATATAAAAAAAAAATTGGTAAGAAAATACAAGTTAATTCCAGTTAATTTCACTAACCTATACTTGGGATAACCCAACAAGAAGAAAAGTGAGAAAACATAATATAATGACCAATAATTTAATGTCAAATCATGAAACTGTAAAAGAAAAAAATTTGTCAAAACAATTGAGGAAAAAAAATGAGTTAATAATAGCTAACTTGACTAACCTGTTATACGAGATATAAGATTAGAATAACACAATAAAAAAATAAAATAAGCAATTAAGCTAAGAACTCAATAATAAAATGTCAAATAATAAATTTGAGGGAAAGAAAAAACTTCAATAAAGGATTGCCAACCGGAAGGCAACCATGAAAACAATAACAAAAAAAAATATTCAATCATAAAACAATTAAAAATCCAACCAATGCAATACAAATATGGCATAAAAAATGAAAGAAAATAATTAATAGTTAAATTAAAAAAAAAAACAAGAAAAGGATTAAAAAAAATTAAAAGAATAAGGACCAAAACTAAATATAAAATCAAATGAAATTGAATGTTTAGGGATAAATTTTTTAAAAAAAATCAAGCAATTAAGAGAAGTATGGTAAAAAATTGATTAAGAAAAAAAATGCAATAAAATTAAAGGGGATGAAATCCAAAAAAAAAATCAAGAAAATTATAAAACTTATAAATATAGCAATCAAAAGTCCTAATTAGATTGAAAAATAAAATTGAATAAATACCTCATAATAAAATTAAAAAAAACTTTAAAAAATATTAAAACCAAATAAATACTGATAAAAATAGGAGGGCTAAAATTTATCAGATCACAAATAAAGGGTATAATTGTTTTTTTAAGGTCCTGTGTGAATTTCTAGGTAACAAGAAAGAGGAGAGTGAGAAAAGATTAAAAAAATCATATTGGATACAAAATTAAAAAAAAATTAAATTAAATTAAATTATAAAGAAAAAAATTAATGTAAAAAATAAAAATAATAATTAAAGAAATAAGGATTAAATTAGATATAAAAATCTAATAAAATTAAATGATGAGGGCATAATTAAAAAAATTCAATAAACATTACAATTAAAAAAATAAAAAATAAATTAAAAAAATACAAATTAAAAGACATAACTAATTTTTTGAAGATTCTGCATCAATACTAGAGAAAAAATAAGTAGGGGAGGAAAAAACTTTCTAGCCATTAAACGGTCGCCAGCGTGACCACAGATGCCACTCTAGCTCTGCGTCGCCACCAAACAACTTTAAGAAGAGGACCAATAACTTTTTGTTATCAAAAGACACCCCACACGTCTCTAGAATAGCGCACGTGACATTGATGCACAGGTGCATGTACATGCACCTGCCTCTTTAATTGATTTATTAAATTTCTAATAATGCAAATTACTAAACAGAACCCAAGGGCATGCAAATAATACAGAAAAACCAATTTGCAAAACGCCCTCTCCAGCCTTTTTATTTTCTTTAAGTCAAAGGTTATTTATATATATTATTTTACTGCCCAAAAATTGTGTAAAGACAAAAAAAAAAAACTCATTTTTGTATGGTCAATATTTTTTAGCTTTGAAGGGTACAATCATTAATTAACTATATAAATAAATGGGAAAATACACAAAAATCATCGTACAAAAGGCATAATTTTTTAGCTTTCAAGGGCAATTGTATATTTTAAAAAGTAAATAACTAAATTACCCTCGATCAATTTGCAAATAACATTTAAATCTCCTTTAGAAAAAAAGACTTTGCCCCTCTTTTCAAGGCACCTATTTAGTGCAATGAAGTACACAAAGATTAATTCACTATCTGAATTCATGATATTTCTTCTCTTACAATACATATTAAAAGGCTGAGCCCTTTTAATTTGTTTTTTTATTATTGCAATAATAATAATAATAATAATAATAATAATAATAATAATAAACCTCCGTCTCATATGCTCCATACTCTTTGATGCTTGGTTAGGTAATATTCCATTACTTGGAGATTAAAAATGTATTTAGCTTGGAGGAATTGTGATTTTTTAAAAAAACACAATAATTTTTAAGGACAAATAATATCTTTAAAAACTAAAAAATATGTTTTTTATTTAAAAAAGCACAAGCTAATTAGCACAAGCAATACTGCTTTGGAAGGAAGAGTGTAAAGTCAGATATAAAGACTAATAATAAAAAAGAACTCGATGGAAGCCGAAAGAGCGGCTGTGTTTAATTAGACAGCCTACCTAAGCATACAGCCAGAGACGGGACCCCTCTTAACAAAAATAAAATAAAAAACTAAATCCACATGGATCAATGCATAAATTACGATCAATGCATAAATTACTATTTATCATAAGAGTGTAATTGTAAATTTATTATTAGAAAAAAAGTTATTAATTTAATTGTTAATAAAATAATACAGTACAAACTACTATGAACTTTTTCATATTTTTATTTAAAAAAAAACAGTATAAATATTTTCATGCTCTTAAAAATAAAATCGATCTTTTTCACCTTCAAAACTTTTTAAAAAAATTAGCTTTTTAAATCGGTACATCATAAATTTCTTGATTGGACTCTAATTTATAATTTCACAAGTTAATCAAATTTAAAATATTTATTTAAGTTTGCTTAGTCTTTACAAATATTTTTTTAATTTTAGTCTTTATAATTTTTTATCTTAAAAATTAGTCTTTATTCTTTTAATTATAATTTATTTTATTTAACAGTATTTTTTATTTTTTTAAATTGCATTTTTTTTGTTTTTTTATTAAATTTTATCCTCATTATTCCTTATTGAATACAAATCAAATATTTCATGATTTATAATTTTTAAAGATTATACCAAGTTTAAAAAATTTACGTGGTTTATTTTTCTTTTCCTGTACTAATATTTTTCTATTTTTTATCAACTTTTTATTGGTTTTGTTTTGTTAAAAAACATTTGTTATTTTTATTCTATTGAATTAGTCCTCAACAATTTATTTATATTCCACCCCTATTATTTTTTAATTTATAAATAATCTATCAAATTACAAATATTTTTCAACTTTACCTCCATTGATTTTTTAATTTTTAAATTTAATCATCATTCTTTTAATTATAATTTAATTTGTCGAGGATCATTTTTTTTTTCAAATTTCATCCTCCTTGATTCTTTTATCAAATTTTATATATATTCTTTTTGTTGATGTTTTTATTTTGCAAGTTTTTTATTAATATTTTTTACACGATTTCATCATTTAAAATTAAATATATTGAAAGTTAGTTTTTTTTATTTAATCCATGTTCAGGATTTTAAAAGTTACAGGTTTCAAAGATTATACCAGGATTAAAAGGTTCGTCCAAATTTATTTGATTTATTTGGTTTATTTTTATTATTTGTAATTTTTTTTCTTGTTTTTTTAGTTTTTGGGTTTGATTATATTGGGTTAGCCTTTTATAACTTTTCTCAATTTCACCCCAAATCATTTTTTAAATAAATAATCTATCAAATTACAAATATTTTTCAGTTATATCCCTTATGATTTTTTAATCTTTCAAATCTGGTACTTATTTTTTTATTGTTATTTATTTTATTTTAAATTATTTTTTTTTTCAAATTTTGTCCTCTATAGTTGTTTTTCTCTCAAAACTTATCCTCATTTTTAATGCCTTTTCAAGTTTTTTTAATTATTTTTCAACAATTTCATCCTTAAAAATTAAATTAGTTAACAATTAAGTTTTTTAATTGAACTTAGATCCATGACTCAATGAGTTGCAAGTTTTCAAGATTAGATCAAGTTTAAGATATTATTTTCTTGGTTTTTTTTTTAAGTTGATGTTTTCTTTTCTTTTTTTTTAGAAAAAAGTTTTATTTTTATTAGGTTAATATTGAGATATTTAATAATTTGAATAAACTCAAGTGTAATTATTTTTATCTCTTTTTTTTTGTCAACTATCTTTTTGTTTTTTTCATATTATTTAAAATATCACCTGATCTAATAACTTGAGAATTGATTTTTTTTAGCCTAACACTTTTTTGGTTTGCCATGAAGCATAGGACATATCTAGTAATATCTAAAGACAAATTGTATTTTGCACAATAAAATTATTATTTTATCTTTATCTTAAGAAACAACGTGACTTACTAAAGGGGTGATTCAATATAACAACGTGACTTACTAAAGGGGTGATTCAGTATTTTCATTAATTTTTTTTTTTTTTTTTGCTAGATTCATTATGGTCATTTTAGTCATCTTATATTTTGTAAGTATACTAAAATTACTAAATTAGCCTTGAAAGTTAATTTCATTTAATTACTTTAACAGGTATTTTTTTGTTTTTTTTTTGAAAGTTAATTTCATTTAATTACTTTAACGGGTATTTTTTTTTAAAAAAAAAACTACAATTATTAAATTGCCTTTAAAATCAAATTTTCTAAGTTTTTGATATGGGAGTGTTTCTATTACTTTTTATAGGTTTTTTTTTGTTATTATTAAATTGAGACAAGGGCAATTCAGTCTTACTTTTAAAAAAAATATTAAATTTTTTTTGTTAGGACGTGAATAACATGCGCTCGTGTGTGAGGTAGCTCTATGCTTTTTAAGCGACACGTGAGCCATTATTCAATGAAAGAAAGCCAACTTCTGCTATGAAGTTTGAAGCTCCACAGCATCCTGTTCCACAAAGAGTGATGCTTGTGGTATTTTCAACAATGATTTGTTATATTGTCAACTCATTTGTTTTTTTTTTCTCTTTACACTTTCCTCTTTATGAATTTAATGTTCGTCATGATAACCTTTTCTCTTTATACTCTCCTTCTAATGAATTTAATGTTTGTCATGATTTTTAAAATTGACCTTGCCTCTTATTTTATGACATTTCTATTTAAACCTCAATATTTTGATTTTTAAGTTTAATTCTTAGATTTTTTATTAAATTTTGATTTATTTTTAATTTCACCCTTAGATCCACAATCTTAATTTTTATTTTTTTATTGTTTTAATTTCACCCTTAGATCCACAATCTTGATTTTTATTTTTATTTTTTAATCCTTTTATTAAATTTTAATTTGTTTTCAATGATCCATGATATTGATTTTTTACCTTGTTTAAAATTTGGATAACACTCTCTTTGTTTTTTTTTTTTTGGATTCTTAATTTGATTTGTTATTTTTTATTTTGCCATTAACTTTAGACTATCCTCTTATTTTTCAAGAAGTAGTCTAGGATAAGCACTGAATTACATGTCAGGTGGGTTAGCTTGAGTTAATTTAAGTAAAAAAAAATATTTTATAAAAAAAGTAAAAATGATATTATTTTTTAAAAAAACAGTCAATGAGTTTTGTCACAATTTTGATTAAGTTTTCCATGAGTTAACAAGATCATAGGTCAAACCGAGTTTTTAATCGTTTCATATTAAATCAATTTTCTCCAAATTTCTTTTAAAATTTAACTCAACCTGAGCCTCAGGTCATCGAGTCACAAGTCAACCCATCATATTAATACAACTCATCCCATCATTTTAACACAACTCATCGAGTCACAAGTCAACCCATCATATTAATACAACTCATCCCATCATTTTAACACAACTCATCAATTGAATTCATGGTAGATTTTAATTTAAAGCTTGTAATTTTATAAACATGATAAAAAACAAGAAAGAAGCTTAAGTGTTTTTAACTAAGATTATGTTTGTTTTTGTGATAGTAAACTGTTTTAAAAAAAATATTATTTTATGTTTTTATAATAAAATTTAAACACTTAAATATATATATATATATATATATATTATTAATCTAGTATATTTTCTAATAAAAAAACTTAAAAAATCAAACATAACAAAACCAATAAAATGAAATAAGTAGTTAATGGCTCTTAGGAGTCATAAAAGCCATCAACAACTTATTTGATTTTTGACCCAGCAGCTTTTCCTATCCTAAAACGTTTTTTCTGTTTTTGTGAAAGGCAGTCAGAAGTGGGCATCTTCGTCTTTACAGCAATAAGAGCATTCCCATTGATAAAAACAAAGATTAGTGTCCAAATCATTCCCTACAGACAAGTGCCACTCATCCCTCTCACCGTGAAATACTGAAACAATAAAAAAAATATCTTAGATTTGACCAGTCAACGGGGACATTAAAAGCTTATTTAAAGACTCGAAAAAGAAGATTAGTTTGAATATAGCGCATGCATTAATTTACTAATCGTTTTCCCGTTCTTTGACCAAGAGACCACCACCACCACCACCGCCTTGCACACCACCCAGCAAAGAAAACAAATATATAGAAAGAAGCGGAAGGAGAGAGAAGAATCTCAATAATAGAAGCTGACCATAATCAAATTCAAAAGAATAAATTGATTGATCATGCAGAGGAAGAAGAGATAACATTTGGGACACTGCTAGCTGGACTGCGATGAAGACGAAGAAGGTGGCGGGGATGAAGATGACTCGAATTTATAGTATTTATCAACAGCAACAGACACATCCCAGGTGCAACTGAGTCCTCTGGGTATGGTCACAAGATCCCCTGCACCAAACTCCACAAACTCCGAAGACCCTTTTGGGTACACTTTCACCTTGCCTTTCACCAAATAGCACGTCTCTTCTGCATCAAACTTTAGCTGGTACCTCCCTGGAGAGCAGCCCCATCTATTTCATGGCAACAAAACGAAGAACCATAACTCTGGATTAACTACCACAGCCATATATGAAAAGAGATCATTACTTTCATGATTAGCTAGCTACTACATATCTATATATACATGTAGGGGAGATTAAGAGAGACTCACTTGGGCCAGCACTTGAAGTTAAGTTCATTGAGTCGTGACTGTGAGGGGTTTGTCTCAACGATGATTCTCAGGTTTTCAGCCATTAAAGTAGTAAGCTGAAAGAAGGGTAAAAGGAGTTGGAAAAACACAAGATCGAACTAGTTTTCTGCTCTCCTGTCTAGTTACTCTCCCTCCCTCCCCCCCTCTCTTTCTCTCTGCGTGCATATATATTCTTCGAGAGTAGATAGAGAACGAACGCAGGAATATCTCTTTTTTAACATTGAAGCAGAGGAGGATAAGATAGATTCCTTGACATGAATAGGCTTGGTGTTGGCAGGAGTCAGTGCCTCCTCATTATTAACCATTGACTTATCACATCACGCCATGTCACGATCAACA
Organism: Populus euphratica; assembly: GCF_000495115.2. Classification (NCBI taxonomy): domain Eukaryota; kingdom Viridiplantae; phylum Streptophyta; class Magnoliopsida; order Malpighiales; family Salicaceae; genus Populus; species Populus euphratica. Next base: position 487,962 of record NW_011499864.1, on the reverse strand, counting down.
ATGTATGAGGTTAAACCGACCACGCCTAGCAGATACTCTATCGATCATAGTAATTCTTGATGGATAATGACCTAAGGATTTTATCCCATGAGCTTGTAACTATTATTTCATCACTAGAACCAGGCAAGGTGGATCAAGTGAAGTATATTCTTACAGGTTTGAATTACTACATATTCAACGATAGGTTTTTGAATAATATTGTTATAGTGGGTGAAACTAGGCTGATTAATAGCATTTTTGGAAGGGTGGTATAGTTTATTTTTCAAAGCATTTTTAAAAAATTATCAAAATAATATTTTTTAAATTTTAATATCAGCACAATAAAATAATAAAAAACATTAAAAATACTAATTTAAAACCTTTTCAAGTTCAAAAATTTAATTCTAAGATATTATTTTTAATTTTACTTAAAACAATATAGTAACTCGGTGTGATTACTTTTATTAAAATAATTTTTAATTAAAAATATATTGAAATAATAATTTTTAAATTCTTTTAAAAATATCTAAGCAAATATTAATTCCAAACAAAAAATAATTCAAAAAAAGGGGTTGAAATACATCATCGCACGGAAGCTTCACCACGGCACGCAAGAGAGATGGATCGGGAACAAAGGGCGGTGGTCCTCCCGTGGTCAAAGGGCTTCACAGCTGGCAGGGAATCATTGGGTAGGAATATAAATATCACACCGTTTGACTTGACCAGCGCGGAATGATGAAGATACCGACATGGAATAGCGGTGTCAAGTGTCAGGTCCTCTTTTTACTCTGTGGATCCAAATCCATTTGATCCTCTCCTCTGCTGTTCGTAGAATTGATCGAATGTCGAACGCTTGGGCAAATTCCACGTGCAAATATTTATCCGATTTTGTCAAATGTGAACCGCACGAAATTTAACATAACATTAAATAAAAATTCACAGTACGTGGGATTTTCTAGATTGCAGTTTCTCAAATTACCATCTTATCCTTTGATTGAAAAAACAGGATCCGTCGTCGTGGTGGGGTAATTTGATCCTTTTCACTTGCTTGTTAGCAATCTGATCTTTTTATATATTTAAAAATTTTAAAACAATAAAGCTACTTATTTATCCATGGGTATTAAAATGAAATAAAACATATTTTTAACCTTAGAAAAAAGATAAAAACAAAGCTTCATTTTTATACTTCCACGCACTGTTTTTTTTGCAATTCTCAAGCTCAAGAAAAGCATTATGATAGTTTTAAATTTTTATTTAAAAAAGTGGTTGGAGTGTAGATAACATTCACTTCTTTTAAATGATGCATAGAAAGTATATAATTTGTGATGTCTTTTAAGTCAAACTTGTCCTTCAGTCATGTCTTTTAAGTTTTCTTCCTATTGATATAATTTGTGATGATAAATAATGAGTTGATTGTTATTGATGGTTTTTTTTATTTTTTTTTGTTTTTTATAGAAATTATATGTTTGTTTTTTTTTTTTAATTTGAATTCTTATATTTTTTATTGTTTATTTTTTCTCCTGTCCTTTTATGAAAAATATTGTGTTTTCAATTTAGTTTTTAAATTGTCATTTATCATATAGTCACACTTAATTTGTTAGGGATTGATTTTTATTATTTTTCAATTTATAGTGCTTCTAATATAATGACATGAGTAATAAGTTTGAAAATTCAACGCAGTTTAACATCATTTTTTTCTTTATTTTCTTTTATAATTTTATATTTTTTAAAAAAATAAAATTGGTTTCGAGGTCAATTTCAATTTATTTTCTATCAGTTTATCCTGATTTCATGACCTAGACTATAAGTTTTGCAGGTCTTTTTTAAATAAAGTTTTTTTATAAAAAAATAAATATTTATTTGTATTTAATTTTTAAAGATTTATTATTTTGTATAAATGAGCTTTATTTTATAAAAAAAATATGTTTATTTTGAAATAATCTTTTTAATATGTTCGTTCTTGCATATGTGTTTTTATTTTATTGAATTAAATTTATATGTGTTTCTATTTCTATTATTTTTTTATTAATTTTAATAAATAAATTTAATATACAAAAATAAGTAAAAGTCTTATTTTACGGAATCAAGTATTTTGATTTATATTCATCTATCAACTTTTCTAGTTACTCTTTTAATTATTGTTAAATATTTTTTTTGTTTATTTATATAGACGATTATCAATATATTTGATTAGGTACTTGCATAAATTTTTTGATTTATACTTTAAATTTTATGATATAAAAAGCATATCAAAAAAACATTCATATATATTTTTTTTTTAAAATCAGCAACCCAACATAAAATACAGTTCAAATAATTAGTGTTATATATAAAATAAAACCATTACTTTCTCCTCACTCCCTTGTGACATTGATTTGATTTTTTTTTCAACAAATAAAAAGGGTAGGTTTTTTTAATGTGTTTTTTATACTTTAAAAAATATTTTAATTATAAATTAAAAAGTTGATGTACATTTAATTAAATAAATTAAGAATTATTTATGTTAATGAATACAAAAAAAAATCATCAAAGATAACCAAAAAATAAATTAAAAAATAAAAGTAAATCAAAATATTTGATATCGAAATATAATAATGAATATAATTGTGTTGAATAAGTTTGTTTCTTATAATTAGTTTCTTATTTGAGTAAATTATAATATATGAAAACCCTAGAAAAAGAATTATTCAGCACGAAAAATACCATCTAATGAGATAAGAAAAAAAAATGTTATCAATCCGTGTAAGAACCAAATTATTAATAAAAACTCTAAACACATGTGGGATTTTTATTGAACATGCACTGTAGACTAAGAGATAATTAACTGTGGAGTTGTACAGTTGCTTTTCATGACCTTTGACAAAAAAAAGGTTAGTGAATCACTGTAGGCAGCATTCCTGTAGATAAAGCGTGGAAGTAAACACAGACATACTGCAGACATAAATTGTTTTCAATATAGACAACATCGTAACCATAGTTTTTAAACCTGGTCTGGTGGCTGACCCGGTTCAAGTCCCGGGTTCCGGGTTTTGACCAGATCAGCTGGGTCAATTTCTATTTTAAAAAAAATTCAAAACGACATCGTTTTAATAAAAAATAAATAAAAGTCAACGGGTTACCACCGGGTTTTGCTAGGTCGTCCTCCGGGTCGTCCGGGTTTCCGGGTCAACCCGCCGGGTC
>NW_011499864.1:307843-484314 GCF_000495115.2 Populus euphratica | reverse complement strand
AAAAAAATTGATTTGAAGGTTAACATCAATGTTGTTGGGTTCTTCTGTTAAGCATTACCTAATAATATTGGGTTATTTTGCCAAGATCTAAATTTATTAGATTTGGTTCAACAGGCAGACCGAAGTTTATTAGGTTTGGCTTTGCCCCTAGACCTAGTAATAATAGATTCGACTGCCTAAAAACGGATATTGCTGATAGGAGGACCCAATAATAATAAGCAAAAGCTACGAGCATGACTCATTAAGGTTGGGTCTTGCTAACACCAGGACCCAGCAGTGATGAGCCCTGGTGACGCTGCTACTGGGTATTATTGAAGCAGGATCCAATAGTGATGGGTCCAAAGTTGCGAGCAAGACCTATTAAAATTAGGGGCCTGCTGCAACCAAAACTCGACATCGACGGACCCTACTATAGCCAGAATAAGCAGGGTTGGTCGGGACTGTTTTATTTGAAATCCGGGACTACAATTGGGTTGGAGAAATCTAGTTGACCAACTAGGTTTACTCGAAACTTGAGCTCCTCGATAAAAACCTGGTAGAGTCCCATTTTTAATTTTTTTTCTCTATCTAGAGACTCCTTTATATATATATTTCAATTGATTATTTACTTATTTCAAAATTCATTATATAAATATGGGAAGAATATTTTATTTTTTTAATGTGAGATTTAAATATTGAAAAAATGTTTTACTTTTTTAATATGAGATTTGAAACTCTGTAATATATGTGCTCTATATTCACAAAAAAAATTATATTTTTTAATATGGAATAAATTTTTTTTAATTTAAATACTTTCACTTAAAAAAATAAGATAATATTTCTTAAACGTAGAATAAATAACTCTCTGAAGTAATCTTTGAAGCTTAACTGTTGGCAACACATACAGGCTATATTTACATGAATTATTTTTTATTTTTTTTTTATATAAAATATTGAAATCTTATTTTTTAAAATTTTTTTAGTTTGATCCGAGTCAACTTATATAACTTAGGATCCGATCTCTTGACCGGGTCAATCTCAAAGTCGGGTTTGATAAATATATCTATTATGAAAATATAATTTTTAACTTGTTATATTTTTTAAACTATCAAAGTGCTTTTATTAATCATAAATACTGTTTTATAAAAATAAAAATTTCTAACCTTGCCGCGGGTCAAATAGCCAATAAAAACTAAATAATGTTTAATTGCAGGCTAAATTAAAAGGTTGAGGACGTGAGGGAGTCATTTTCCATTCGAAATCGAGCGCGAGAGGCTCGCCCCAGGGAGATAATAGTCTCTTACTTTACGACCCTACGTGTGTCTAGATATTTGATCTTGAAAAACGTCAAAAGCAGAAGATCTAATTCGTGATTTCTCAAGATTTTATTTAGGAGGGATGTCGAAAGATGGCAACATGATGTCGTCACCAACTTTTCTAGAGCCCATTTTGACTCACAAGCTTCTCGTTGCCCATCAGTCCATGATGATTATTTGTTTTTTTAGTTGAAACTTTATTTTAATGTGTTTTCCAAGTTATTTTTTATAAGTGTTTTAAATGATTTGAACGTGTTTATATAAAATAAAATAAAAAAATGACGCATTTCATTACCAAACACGCACATAAAATCCTTCATCTTTATCCTCTACTATTTATGCATTTCATGTTCCTCGACAATGCTTTATGGGCATGGCTCTATCACTTCTTGTCCTTGTACTCGTCTTCCTCAAGGATTGCCTCCTCCTCCCTTTTCTTGCCTCATGCTCATGGCAACGCCCGCGTTGATTTATCTTCTCCTGTCTTTGACAAGCTAAGCGTCGCCACCTCGTACGGCCAGTTCTGGATCTTCATTTCTTGGTTAGAACACAGTTTCAACATGGGAAAGTATGGTCGGTGATCAGGAAAGTATGTTTTCATCTTGGTATACAATGTTCGAATTCTAGAGTCATCACTAAGTAATCCTTCCAAACATGTTTGTTTTTATTTTCAAAAGGTATTTTTAAAATATTTTTTATGTTAAAAATAAATTTTAAAGATTAAAAAACCATTTTTTGAGAATAAATTTTAAAGATTAAAAAACCATTTTTTAAGAAATTTTAAAATAAAAAATACTTTAAGAAAACAATATGATTATAATTTTGAACACTGCTTAAATATACTATATTCTAAAAAACAAATTTTTAAAATAAAAAATACTTAAAAAAACAATTATGATTATAATTTTAAATACTGCTTAAATATACTATATTCTAAAAAAAAAATGACCACGAGGTCGTTAACTAAATTATCTCTCTTGATATATTGAAAAATAAAATAAAATAAAAATAGAACATTAATATATCATGTAAACGATGAGTTGATGAAAATGAAATGAAAGTGATTTGCTAAAGTAGGTATGAATTTTTTTTTTCTTGCTTGAAATTATTTTTTAATGTTTTTTAATTATTTTAATATGAAAAAATTATATTTTAAAAATAAAAATATTTTAATATATTTAAAACAATTATTTTTAAAAAATCATTGCTGCACTACGAAATGTCATTTTGAAACACAGTACAATTGACTTTTTCTCAATAGTCTCTAAATCTTTTTTAATAGCGAGCACACCAAACAGGCTCTAAGGCTTTTTGAGCCCAAGTCACTTCCCTTGCACTCACCCGGCTCTCAAATCTGTCACCAAAGCCCACCAAAGCCCACTGTTGCAGGCTTGTTTCAAAAGCCCGAAATCAATACGAGAGACTCACATCTCCGAAACCCAACTAATTTAGAGCAGGCCCACCAGGAACCCAAGTCACTATGGCGAAGAAAGTTCTAAGTATAGGCATAGTCGTGGCCCAGGCTCTGAAGTCTGAACTAGTTTAGGCCTGCATACATCCGAGTGAATTATTATTATTTTTAATAGTATTATTTTTTACAAAATTCAATACTCTTAAGTATCAATTCATTAGGTCGTCAGTATATATATATATAAACAGTTCAAAATAAAATTTAATTTAAAAAAATTCTTAAATTATATATCATAAAATACAATCCACAACCAAACTAGATTTTAAACATATTTGTTTTTATATTTAAAAAATATTTTTTAAAAAAATTGAATTATTTTACCATAGATTAAATTTTTTAAGTTTTACTTTTTTAATATTTTAATATTAAAAATAAAAAATATTTTAATATATATTATTTAAAAATATTCTAAAAAAAAAGTACTTCCATATTATTTATATTTCTATTGATTATTTGGCTTAGAATAAACTTAAAAAATTCCAGGTAGGCTTGGCAGTTAAAATAATTGTATTTATCATTAAATAAATGATTAATCCATTGCATTTAGAATTTCTCTTGCAGAACGTGGAACATGCCTATTGGCTACCACAGAGTTGTCAAAGCATTGACCTCGTACGAAAAGATTTTGTTTCTTCTTGGTCATAAATTATAAATCTGGCCTATGCCATCACTAATAATTAGTAAAATCCTTTTTTATATTTAATATCAAACAATACATTTTTTATTGGGTTTATGATTTTTTTTTTCTGTTCGATAACAAAATACTTAAATTTTTTAATCTTTTAAATTCATATATTAAAATTAATATTTACATTTAGATTATATATTTTTATTTTTTAATAAAATATTTAGATTATGTTTATAATGAAATTAGGCTGGGAGAGATTATATATAAAAAATATAAGAATTTAAATATTGAATATTTGGTCATAAGAATTTTAGAATTGTAATACTATGAAAAATAATTCTAAACCATGATTGAATTATATGAATGACTGTTAATTAAAGTATGATTAAATAATATAAAATAAATGATAATATCAATTATTGAATTGTTATTATTAACATTATCATTTATTTTTTGTGTTGATAATAATAAAATATTATTCAATCATTTAAACAATCTTTTATCAATATAATATATTCATAAATTATTTTAATAAATTATTTTTATTAAAAAAACCAAATAACTAGTTTTTTTTTTAAAATATAATGGCCTCTTATTAAAAAAAGAAATGAAAAAGAAATGGGGAACTCCCTACCCTCCTACTTATCTATAAAAAACATCCACACCTTCTTCCACAGCCACTCTCTTAGCTCCATAATTGACTACCACTGCATCCATCCATCCATGACTACTGAGGGAAAGGTCATCACTTGCCGAGGTACTTTCTCTCTCTCTCTCTCTCTCACACACACACCGACGTAATGTATCTGTGTGTGCGTGCGTGTTTATTAGCAAAGCCGAATCTATGATTTTGGATTTGGAAATGAAAATGTGAAGCTGCGGTTGCTTGGGAGGCGAACAAGCCGCTGGTGATAGAGGAAGTGCAGGTGGCTCCACCACAGGCCGGTGAGGTTCGAGTCAAGATTCTCTTCTCTGCTCTTTGCCACACTGATGCTTACACCTGGAGTGGCAAGGTATCGTCTTTTCTTTTAAAAATTTCATTTCTTTTTCCGGGAATTTTCCTGATCTCAAGAGTTTCGTACTGTTATTATTGTTTGCTTTGTGATAATGCCCACATATATTTTTCTTTAATTTTTTTATTTGTAGGAAATGTTGGCAATTATTATAGAAAAAAGGGGGGAAAAGAAAGAAAGAAAAAGCTGTTCTTGAAATTTTTAGGTTTTCATTGGTCAAAAAGGGTTGATCTTTGTTGCCATTTATATTTCTGATAAGCTCTGTTAACTAAACTGGTTAGTGTGTGTGGCGGAGGCAGTAAAAGAAGAGATGATATTGATTTAGGGTATTTGTCTTGAATTTCTACTTTTCCATCGGTCAAAAAGGGTTGATCTTTGCTTCCATCCATGGGTGTGAGAAGTTCAAATGTTAGAAAAACTGGATATTGTGTGGCAAAGGGAAGTAAAAGAAAAGATGCACTTGATTTAGGGTATTTTTTCTTTTAATTTATAGCTTTTCACCGGTCAAAAAGGGTTCATCTTTGCTTTCATCTATGGGTGTGATGAGCTTGAATTTTAGCTAAACTGGATAGTGTGTTGCATAGGCAGGAAAAGAAAAGATGTACTTGATTTTGGGTGTTTTGTGTTGAATTTTTAGGTTTTATAGGTCAAAAAGGGTTGAGCTTTGCTGCCATCTATGGGTGTGATAAGCTCGAATGTTGGCTAAACTGTATAGTGCGTGGCATAGGGCAGTAAAAGAAAAAATGCACTTGATTTTAGGAATTTCCAGGTCTTCATTGGTCAAAAAGGGTTGATCTTTGCTGCCATCTGTCAGTGCGATAAGCTTGAATGTTATCTAAAGTAGAAAGTGCAAGGCTTAGGGCAGTAAAAGAACAGATGCCCTTGATTTGGTGTATTTTGAGTAGCCTGAAAAGGAACAGTTATTACAAATATATTAGTTTTATTTTGTGTTTTTATGAAGAACTAAACATAATGCCTTGTTGCTTAATCTAATAAACATTCAAGATTTTTTCCATTTTTTTCTTTTCTTTTTGGACTTTATATCCTTGCTGTGATTATTGTTTTTATTTATTTGTTTGATATTGATGTTATTTAATTTTTGCCTTGCAGGATCCGGAAGGGCTCTTCCCTTGTATTCTTGGTCATGAGGCTGCTGGGTATGCATATCATAGACATTATCCAATGTATTCAACTGCTTGTGTTGTCTTTTATTGGAACAGGAGATGTGGTTGGTTTTCTTGACACAGGATTGTAGAAAGTGTTGGCGAAGGTGTGACTGAGGTTCAACCGGGTGATCATGTTATCCCTTGCTACCAGGCAGAATGCAGAGAGTGCAAGTTTTGCAAATCAGGGAAGACGAACCTTTGTGGCAAAGTTCGCGCAGCAACTGGTGTTGGAGTCATGATGAATGATCGTAAAACCCGATTCTCAATTAAAGGAAAACCCATCTACCATTTCATGGGAACCTCAACATTCAGCCAGTACACAGTTGTACATGATGTTAGTGTTGCCAAGATTGACCCAAAAGCTCCTTTGGATAAGGTTTGCCTCCTTGGCTGTGGTGTTCCTACCGGTAAGTGTATCTTAGTTTTTCAATACTTTAAATTACGACACTTGTTCTGTTGATATACTGCATTTCTATTGTTAATCTTTGGCATACTTTTGTGGAGTGCCAGTTCCTAAAGCATTGTTTTCCTTGGATATTGTTGTTCATATTCAACAATTCCCCGGCACATTTTCCTAATTGCTTGTTCTTTTTGCTACATTGTGGTTACTATTGATTTGCTTTAGGAACTTTTAAATCTATCCCTTTAAAATAAAATTCTTCTCTAGGAAGATTCTTTTGTTGCACTTGAAGTTTCTGTTTGAATCACTAGCTGAACTGCTGGTTTGCTAAAAATTAAGCTTAGCTGCAACATTAATTCTTATTTATGCGATTACTCTTCCGATTGAAGCCTACTCGTGTATTTCAATGTCTATTTAGATTTTTTAGATGATGTAATGCATTCATCTTCATGTATGCAAGTATAACACACTTGTTATGTTTAGGCCTTGGAGCAGTTTGGAACACTGCAAAAGTTGAAGCAGGGTCCATTGTTGCTATTTTTGGACTTGGGACAGTTGGCCTTGCAGTAAGTTGTGAAAAATGCCTATCTAGCTTGATCTCCCTCACCCTTGGAAAAATAGAACCATTTTCCGGTGTCCACTTAAAATTAACTTTATTTTATGGACAGGTTGCAGAGGGTGCAAAAGCAGCCGGTGCTTCACGGATTATAGGTATAGATATTGACAGCAAAAAGTTTGATAGAGGTACCTCTTTGTTCTCCATTCCATTTAGCATGCTTGAGTGTTTAAGAATAAATTTACATAATTTGTCTGTTTGACAATCATTGTTCTGTCCTCAAACCAAGGGATATTGTGTCTTTAATTGACTGACCTTGTCTGGAAGAACTTTTTAATGGGAGGCAAAGGGAATTTTTTAACCCTCCATTCCTCTCCTTTTTTGTGAAAAGTACCCTTCCAAGTTGGTGGGTAATAAAGGAGAAGGGGGTAACTTTATAATAAACTCTACCTCATAACCTCAAGGATATATAATCATCACCTTCCCCACCCTTGCTGTAACCCAAAAAATATTTCTGAACTCCCATTTTTCCTTCCTTTTTCTTCCCCTCAACTCCCTTCATATACTTCCACTTCCTTTCCTCCCTCTCCCTTCCTGAATCCCCACACACATGGTTGTAGTTCGTTGTCTGCTGGTCCATTCAATTGGCAACTAGTAGGAAAATAAAATGTCTTATACCGGATGACATGGATATGCTTAAAATTGCTATGCTGATGGGGTGGTGTATTATAACTAAATTAGCACACCTCCATGCCTAATGCACTGCATTTCAACTGTGGCTCAAATAAACGCCTCCAAAACCTATTACTTGAAAGGAAACATATCTACATATCAGAACTGCCTTTTAATGTGGAATATGGGAGTGTCGATTTTCCAGCGTCATCTTCCTTGCTTTATCTAGCCTAAGAGATTATCTGTTTCCAAGCTGTGGAGGAAAGATGCTTATATCAATAGACATCATTATTAGACGACTGTCTTAATTAATATTTGTAAATTTCTATGCAACAGCAAAGGATTTTGGAGTTACTGAATTTGTGAATCCAAAGGACCATGATAAACCAATTCAGCAGGTGCTCACTGATCTCACTGATGGTGGTGTTGACTATAGTTTTGAGTGCATCGGAAATGTTTCTGTAATGAGGGCTGCTTTGGAGTGCTGTCATAAGGCAAGTATGCATGAATTAGTGGTAATAGTCATGTATTTATCTAGAGATCACTTGTGACTTGCCTGGAAATTTTTAGGGCTGGGGAACCTCGGTTATTGTGGGGGTTGCAGCATCAGGCCAGGAAATAAGCACCCGTCCTTTCCAGTTAGTGACTGGCCGTGTTTGGAAAGGAACAGCTTTTGGTGGTTTCAAGAGCCGTTCACAGGTGCCTTTGCTCGTAGACAAGTACATGAAAAAGGTTCGAGCATATCATGTAACTATATATTTCCTTGTGCATTCAATACTTGAACTAAACAGGATGCTGAGTTATCCTATCCACTCTTATCACAGGAAATTAAGGTTGATGAGTACATCACCCATAATCTGACTCTTCCAGAGATGAACAAGGCATTTGATCTGCTGCATGAAGGTAGCTGCCTCCGGTGCGTGCTTGATATGCAAGTCTAAGGTTAAGTCCCATGGCATTTCATGGCCTGCCTGCCTTATTTTATAGGGAATGCGATGTGCTGTGCTGTTGCCTTCTTTTCTTTTTGGTTGAATGGAAAAGAAAAAAACCTGTTCAGCGCAAGGATTTTATGCATCAAATAAGAATCGTGTGCACAATGTACTTATAAGCTCTTGTATGAAAGGTGGTGCTGTAACTTATTGAAATGTTGATAGAATCTTGAGGTTTTTTATGGATGAGGATGGTATGTTTGCTGTGTTTGTGTTAAATGAATATCTGTGTTACTTATTGCAATGTCACAGTATGATGATAACTGAAGCATCTGTGTGTTGATCCGACCTTTTGAATTGTCTGATGGAAGGACTGATTTTTTGCCGGAAATAATTATGGCTCCTGGATAATGGTATGTTGTGCATATGTATATTTACTTTAGTTAATGGTTAACATCCTTCGGCATCTAGCACCAACCTAGTCGACAGAGGCCTGGTGCTAATGGAACTACTTGCAGTTTCACTTCCTGCCATCCCATAGCGCATAAAAATCCTTTCAGCAGGCATGCTGGTGAAGACATGAGCAACCAGAACCTGTTCCAATTGAGGCAACGGCAGGAGAGATTGTCGTGCAGATTTTGAAGTGAATGGATACTCATTTGCAGCTCAAGATTTATGAACAACACGAGGAGAAGATGAAAATTGTGAAACTAACCTCCGAAAGTGATAGATGAATCCTCCACTAAACCTATTAATTGATCCAGTTTTCAAGACTTGGAAATCTGACCTTGTGAACCAGATTGTTTTTGGGATAACTTGTGTTCTTTAAAAATATATGTGACTTTGAAAATATATTAAATTAATAATTTTTACTGGGATAACTTGTGTTCTTTAAAAATATATTTGACTTTGAAAAAATATTAAATTAATAATTTTTACGTATTTATGTTAAAAATAAAAAAAATTATTTTCATATATTTTTAGAAACGATAAACTATATGATAAAGAACACTTTTAAACCTTCATTCCAAACACACAAAAGTTCCAGTGAGCATTCGGGATTGCCATACAGTGCACTCCATCAGTTAGCAGTGTATCCTATCTCAAGAATCAGGCGTTAATGGAATCTTCTTTAAAGAGTAATCTTGGTATTTAGTTAGTGTTCAGAAATAACATAATAATTAGGACAATGAGAATATGTCTTTTATTTATTTATTTTTGTTTTGAAATGATAAAAAATCATTTTAAAATTGTTTCAAAAATTTCTTTATTTCATGTATTCATCTCTATTACTCCGACTACGTAAGTTTATTTATATCCTAAATTTACTTGGTCCGTCCAAATATCTCCAAAAGTTTGGCATTTAATTTGGAGATATATCCCAGCAACTAGATATAAGTGTTTGAAAATGTGGTAATTTTTGTTTTTTAATATTTTTTTAAAATATTTTTTATTTTAAAAATATCAAATTGTTGTTTTTTAAAATGTTTTTTTGGATGATTTTGATATATTAATATTAAAAATTAAAAAAATATAAAATATTATTTTAAAATATTTTCAAGTGAAAAACATTTGTATATAAAACCTTAAATTCAATTGGGTATCCATTGAATTTAGGCCAAGTAGTCAGTATAAATTTAGGGTGGCAATGAACTGTAAGTAGTAAATTTATGGCTAATTGTGCAACCAAAATGCTAATTACAGGGTGGCAATGGACTGTAATTGCTGCTAGGAAGTCAATTAATGACTAATTCTGAAACCGAAAACACAGATTAAATAATTAATTTACCTTCTCTGTCAAGAACCAAGATGCATGGAATCCCATCTGCGCACAGACTCTTGCCCCTTTAAAATAAATTAGGGTCCCTTTTCCCAAGATGTATTTGTGGAATCAATGGCCGTCCCCCCCAACAAGTGAATCCTGCAATTATTGAAAGCCAGATGAGAAATCGAAAATGGTGCAGCGATTCAATTTCTCGATTTTTTTAAATGGAAATAATAAATATAATTATGGTATAATAATTATGCATTTCCTTGATTACATATAAAAAAAAATCAACACAAACTAAATGATTAATGGTAAACATATAATAATAATAATAATAAATTCAAGAATACGCATAAATCGTTAGATTATTATGATTTTGAAATAAAATTCTCTGTAGATTCTATTAATTCTCCAAGATTTTTTATTGTTTATATGAATGTGGACCTTCAACCTTTTTTTATTTTCATTTTTTAGATTTTTATTAGTTTATGGTCTAATTATTTGAGATTAAACTCCAAATTAAAACATGAAAAAAAATGCATAACTCACCTCAAATTTAAAAGTCAGCCATTGTTCATATGAACACTAAACCTTCTGCATTTTTTTCCCCTTTCAATTGCATTATTTTAGGGTCGAATTATATGACGTTCAACCCAAATAAAAACATGAAGAGAATATATGATTCATCCTAACTTCATGAAAATTTTATTTTATTTATTTTTCATTTTTTAAATTAAAAAGAAGAGAGATAATGTTATCGCGAAATAATGAATAGTAAGAAAATAATTGGTTATTGTGATACCAAAATAAAAATATTAAATTTATTGTTAACATGAAAAAAAGTTTAATGATTATAAGTTTTCTCCATAAACATGTGTAAAAGAAATCATGTTTCATTTTGATTTTTTTAGATTAAGTTAATTTTGGTTTTTTTAAGTATTTTAAAGTTATTAAATAATTTAAAAAGAATTTAATGATATTTATTGGGTGTTTTTATCTTCAATCCCTTATATAAAAATAATATTGCCTATGAGTGCAGGCTTATCTAGACCTATAAATTTTGGATTTTTTAAGGTTTTGTATCTTCAATATTGAGTTTTTTTTTATTATTTTTTTACTTTATATTTTAATATCATATTAATTTTGAATCATTTTTTATTTTTTTATCATATAATTAAAATAAAAAATATTATTAAACCATTAGAATCCACAACCAATATCACAATCAATTAAAAAAAACATTAATTTTACTTGTTTTTTGAAAAGTCAAACCGTCTTTTATGAGTTATTTAAATTGCCTAACTTAAACGCGCGTTTGGCTTGACTTTTTTTTTTTTAAGAAAAACCTTTAACATTAAGTTTTTTATGAATTTTTTATTTTTATTTTTTTTAATTTCAACCTTTAATATTAGATTGATTTTGGATTAATTTTTATTTTTATTATATAATTAAAATAAAAAAATAATATTGAACCCATTTAAATCCACAACTCAGATTATAAATTTGATAAGTTAACTTAAATTGATTAGAATTGATCTAATATATTATTATCTTAGTATTAGAAAAAAAATGTCAAATCCCTTTTAATGGTCGTCACATTGCCTTTAAACACATTTTTTTTCTTTGATTTTTATTTATTTTTAAACCCACTAAATAAACCGGATCACATTAAAATAAATTTCATATAATTTAATTGAAAATATAAACTCGATAACGATTTAAATTGAAAGTTTTAAAATTTAACTCGTTAAATTAGATTTAATAATAATATCAAATATTTCTCTTTAGCTTGAATATTCTTTTTTTGTATTTAAATATTTTTTAATTCAACCCATAACATGGAGGAAATGCAAACCAACACTAAGTATAAAAGAATATGAGAAGAAAAAAAATATAAAAATACACACTAGCCATTAAATCATAATCTTAAAAAAAGATTAACCAGTTAATATTTCACAAAAAAAAAAGATATATATATATTTAGTTATAGAAAAATATGAAATCATGTTATTCTTTTTTATTCTCCCTCTGGATCTTCGTATCTTCTATTCTACTAATTTAAAGTTCACTTATATATTTATAATTTTTTTTATTTTTTTTATTTTTTTTGAATTTTTATTAGTATATGTTGCTGTTGTTGTTGAACAGTAAAATTGGGAATTAGCAGAGGATACAGCTCATTTCTATCGTTTCTAGGAGCCAGAAATAGACCTCAGGCTTTATTTAGCCAAAGAGAATATACAGTCAACGGCCAACAAATAGCCACCCATAGTTTGCCATGAATATCCGGATACCATAAACAGCAAGTCCCCACCATCAGATTCTTTCCATGGTCCTTCCCTTCCTACTTATATTTAGTCACCAACCCCACCATGCATCATCAACATACCTTTTGGCAGAAGCACTAAGAGAACTTACATCACCTTTCAATGGCATCATCGCCTCTATCATGCTCAGCTTCTGACCTCTACCCCCTTCTGGGCGATGGTGCCAATGCCACGGCTGCTGCTGAGTTCATTTGTGGCCGTTTTGAGGCTATCTCAAACAAATTCGTTGATACAGGATACGCAGTGGATAGCACGTACCTTCTTTTTTCTGCGTACTTGGTTTTTGCAATGCAGCTTGGCTTTGCCATGCTCTGTGCTGGTTCTGTCCGAGCAAAGAACACGATGAACATCATGCTGACGAATGTTCTTGACGCTGCAGCCGGTGGTCTGTTTTACTATACTTTTGGTTTTGCTCTTGCTTTTGGCTCACCATCAAATGGATTCATTGGCCAACACTTCTTTGGCTTGAGCAAGTTCCCATCGCCATCGTTTGATTATAGTTATTTCCTGTATCAGTGGGCTTTTGCTATAGCAGTAGCAGGAATCACAAGTGGTTCTATAGCAGAAAGAACTCAGTTTGTTGCTTATTTGGTATATTCTTCTTTCTTGACTGGTTTGGTTTATCCTATCGTCTCACATTGGTTCTGGTCCGCGGATGGCTGGGCTAGCCCTGCAAGAGCAGAAAATCTCTTGTTTGGTTCTGGTGTTATTGATTTTGCTGGTTCTGGTGTGGTCCATTTGGTTGGTGCTGTTGCTGGTTTGTGGGGTGCCTTCATTGAAGGTCCCCGTATCGGCCGGTTTGATCATGCTGGTCGTGCTGTTACTCTCCGTGGACACAGTGGCACATTGGTTGTTTTAGGTACTTTCTTGTTGTGGTTTGGTTGGTATGGATTCAATCCTGGTTCTTTTATCAACATCTCGAAAAGTTATGAAAGTGGTTCTTATTATGGACAATGGAGTGCTATTGGTAGAACTGCTGCGACCACAACTCTAGCAGGCTGCACAGCTGCACTGACCACTCTATTTGGCAAGAGGTTGGTAGCTGGTCACTGGAATGTTACTGATGTTTGCAATGGCTTGCTTGGTGGGTTTGCTGCCATAACTGGTGGGTGCTCCGTTGTCGATCCATGGGCTGCAGTTCTTTGTGGTTTTGTCTCTGCTTGGGTTCTTATTGGGTGCAACAAGTTGGCTGAGAAGTTCCATTATGATGATCCCTTGGAGGCAACACAACTTCATGGAGGGTGTGGTTCTTGGGGGATTATATTTACTGCATTGTTTGCAAAGGAGGCCTATGTTAATGAGGTTTATCCAGGTCAACCAGGGAGGCCATATGGGCTGTTTATGGGAGGTGGCGCCAGGCTCTTAGCTGCACATATAGTGCAGATTTTGGTGATTGTGGCTTGGGTGAGTGTCACTATGGGGACAGTGTTTTTTGTTCTGCATAAGCTGAAGCTTTTGAGGATCTCAGCAGAAGAAGAGATGGCAGGAATGGACTTGACAAGCCATGGTGGGCTTGCTTACGTGTATACTGATCATGAAGACGAAGTAAAAAAGCAGCTAGGTGTTGTTTGAGAAAGATGAAGATTACCAGTGGGAAGTGGAAAGTCTTTGGGCATGATTGCACATTGTTTCGGTGGAGTTGATTCCAGGGCAAGTCTACTTAACATGCGTGGGTGGAGTTAGAACTTAAAAATAGCATTCCAATTGCTTTATACAATTAATATAGATTTCGAATAAAATAGGAGTATTTGAGATGTCCCTTCTCATCTGTATTTGGTTATTATCTCAGTAAATAGAATGCTTGTGTTGGTGCTTGAATGGTTTGAACAGTTGTTGCAATTAGCAGGTGCCGCCATGCCAGGCCATGCCTTGCCTTGCCTTGTTCACGAGGTTGCTATTTTATAGTTCTTGTTGTGGGAAATCTTTTCCAAAAATCCCAGGCAGCAGAAATTTTGAAGACGTTGACCAAATCTTGATGTAATCATCATGAGATCCTTCATTTGAAGTGTCAAGAGAAAGCCACACCTACATGCGACTGCTAACTTGTTGATGCCTTTTGTTGATCGAGGAAAGACACTTGATGATGTCATTATAGGGGAAGAATTTTCATAATTTAAAGCATAATCCATCTTAGAAAGAAATAATTAAACAATAAAATCCAGATTTTTAAGATTCCAATACTGATTTCTCAAAGGAATTCATCATCCATCCAAATTCCTCTTGAGTTAATTCATTGGTTCCTAGTCTTGACAGGCAGGCTAAGACAACGAAAAAGAAGACTAAAGATCAAATGCAGTTCCTGAAACTAAATCAAACAACCTAGGGATCCACCTTTGTCATCATAAATGATTTCTTCTGCATGGCATCATCATGTTCATCACAATATGCATATGCCAATCCACCATGGCTTGTCAAATCCATTCCTGCCATCTCCTCGTCCGCTGAGATCCTCAGAAGCTTGAATTCGTGCAGTATCCAGAACAATGTTCCCATTGTCACACTCACCCATCCTGTGATCACCAAAATCTGGACCATGTGTGCTGCCAAGAGCCTTCCACCACCTCCCATAAGCAGTCCATATGGCCTCCCTGGTTTCCCACTATAAATCTCGTTGACATATGTTTCCTTTGCAAACAATGCAGTGAAGATAATACCCCATGCACCACACCCTCCATGAAGTTGTGCTGCCTCCAAAGGATCATCATAATGGAATTTATCTGCCAGCTTGTTGCAGCCAATTAGGACCCAAGCTGCAACAAATCCACAAACGATCGCTGCCCATGGATCTACAACCGAGCATCCAGAGGTGATTGCTGCAAAACCACCTAGCAAACCATTGCAGACATCAGTCACATTCCAGTTTCCAGCAAGCACGCGTTTACCAAAGAGAGTGGTTAGTGCAGCAGAGCTCCCTGCAAGTGTTGTTGTCACGGCTGTTCTACCAATAGCACTCCATTGGCCATAATAAGAACCAACATCTCCATAAGTTCTTAGGATGTTGAGAAATGAACCTGGATTGAAACCATACCACCCGAACCACAATAGGAATGTGCCTAAAACAACCAATGTACCACTATGTCCACGGAGAACCATCGACTTGCCTTCATGATCGAATCTGCCCATTCGAGGGCCTTCAATGAGAGCACCCCAGAGCCCTGCAATACCTCCAACCATATGCACAACACCAGAACCAGCAAAATCTATGACCCCAGATCCAAATAAAAGATTACCATCAGCTCTACCAGCACTAGCCCAACCGTCAGCTGACCAGAACCAATGAGAGACAATAGGATAAACCAAACCAGTCAAGAATGAGGAGTATATCAAATATGAAACAAATTGTGTTCTTTCAGCAATGGATCCACTAGTGATCCCAGCAGCTGCAATGGCAAAAGCCCACTGATAAAGAAAGTAGCCATAGTCGAAAGAAGGTGATGGGAAACTTTCAAGGCCAAAGAACTGCTTGCCAATGAATCCATTGGAAGGGCTCCCAAAGGCAAAGGCAAAACCAAAAAGGTAATAAAAAAGGCCACCAGTGGCAGCATCAAGAACATTGGTTAGCATAATGTTCATGGTATTTTTGGCACGTACAGACCCAGCACACAACATGGCAAAGCCAAGTTGCATGGCAAAGACAAGGTAGGCAGAGAAAAGAAGGTAAGTGTTGTCAATAGCATAGGCTGTGTCAACAAAATGGTCTGAAACCGCAACAAAGCGAGTACAAATGTACTCAGCAGCTGCCGTGGCATTGGCAGCACCACCTAGTAAGGAGTGGAGGTCAGAGGCAGAGCAAGTTAGAGCAGCCATTGTAAATAGAAAGGGAAGAAAAATGGCTGTGTGCGTGCTTGTTCAATGGAAGATGTAGGGTTTGTTTTATAGAGGAAAGATAGAGAGATTCATGGGTTGAAGGAGATTCCAAGGAGATCCAAGGGTTGAATAGAATATCATTTTGACACAAATACTCGTAGACTCGACTTCGTAACCGATTTCCCTTTATTCCTTCTTCGACTAAGGGAGGATCTTGGCGCATGTCATTATGAAAATCAAGTATCAAAGATAATGCCTGATTTGCCACCACTAGATTCTTTTTTAAGAAAAGTTCAGAAGAATTTGGAAGGGTACAGAATGTCATAAAAAAAAGGCAAGATTTTCCATTTTTTCCCCAAGGAACTTACTTGGTTGGAGTTGCATTTAAGGGAGAGAAAAAAAACACAGAAGATTTGGGTCAATATATTGATAAATAACAATTGCAAATGGTGCAACAACAGTGGACTAGCAAAAGTTGGGCTACAGGAGCCTCATTACATATCTTTCGAGCGCTTTCAGCTCTGGCTATCCATATAAAATAAGCAGTAAGTAATCAATTTCAATGGTTCTTGATATGAGAAAATTTAAGCAGCATGATAGCCTGAACAGTTGATACATGACACCCTTGTTTTTCCAGACACGGTGTTCGGGCTGCTG
Source organism: Populus euphratica (assembly GCF_000495115.2). Lineage (NCBI taxonomy): Eukaryota > Viridiplantae > Streptophyta > Magnoliopsida > Malpighiales > Salicaceae > Populus > Populus euphratica. The sequence continues at coordinate 467,625 of NW_011499864.1, read as the reverse complement.
ACCGCAGTGATACTTTTATGGTTGGTTTGCATCTACAATCCTGAACAATGAAATTGTGGCTGGTACTAGGTGCCATCGAGGTAGTTTGCTTTGACTCATTAGTGGATGTCAACAACCTTCGAAAACCAGTGTCACTAGTCACCGTCCAGACACAACTTGCTCATGGTGGAAGAGACCACTTGCCAGCTTTGAACTCTTTATAGAAGCTCGAGCGTGTTGAAACGACATAAAAAACTGCACGTATCACAATTGAATGGAGAGAAATAAAACGAAATGGAAATAAAATGGCTGAACTTATGCACACAAAAATTGTCAAGAACATAACACAGACCTGGGATCCCAGAGATTATGAAGTCAGGTTCTTTCAAAACATCACAAAGCATTCTCTTTTCATTTACTTTTACCCATTTTGAAGATACCTTTCCTGGAAAGTTAAACAGAAGAAGTTTAGATACATTCACCTGGGTAATAAATAAAACAATCCATGTTGATGCGAAATAAATGGTCAAAAGAAACATGACTTGTACCAACACCAGTAGTTAGCTAGTTCCTCGTAGTTTTCACTCCTTGACAGTTAGTACTTCCTCTGGCAAGTATATAGAACATGTTCTTTGATTATATAGCAGAGGTTCTTTGATTTCAACCTCCTTAGTTTTGGCTACCTAACAATTGTGAATGTGGACCAAACTAATTAAATAATAACACATCAACCTATATCATCAGTCTTAGCAAGATAAGCATGTTTCAAGGTATGGAAACTTGAAATTAGAGAATGAAGCCATTGGAGAAGCAGGCGCGCCTAATAACTTATCTAGTATCACAGTATTCAACATTTCAAGGCATCATTCTTTAGTTCCTCCAATAAAACAGTTGTGGTCAACATAATCCACTTGACTAGCATGTTTCTAAAGATAACTATTCCTTAATTCTTACAATAAAATGGTTTCTGACAAATTCTGTGACAGAGTCAACATAATGCAGCTGGCTAGCATGAATTTAAAGGAAACTATTCTTATTTGGCCAACATTGATGACAGGGTGACACGTCATTCCATTCGATTTGGTTCAGTGAATACGATTATTAGGGAATCACAACCAAGAATGTTAGAAACTAAAGAACACAATCCACATGCTTAACAGAGGCCCTCCTATCCATCAAGGACAGAAGGAACAAACCGCTAAATGATAGCTGTTGGTACAAGTCAGTTGATCCCAACCCCCAACTGAAGACCTCAGTTTTGGCATACCAGAAGTTATCAGTCTACAGCATACATGGAACTGATAAGCAAGAAGCAACAGCAAACAACAAAATACAGCAGGTATAGAGTGGCTGCAATCCCCTTCTCCTTGGAAAGTGGAAACAAAATCAAGTGATCAAGCTTGCTTGAAAAGAACAGTCTTCATACGGGAATATTAGAAAACTTTATGATACCTGAACCATGACTTTCAATGGCGTCCTTCTCTTCATCAACACTCTCCACATTGGCACCCGAGGTCCCATCTAGTAGATAATGAAGAATTTTTTTCTTGGATAAAGGAACTCCAGAACCAGCCTGATGAATGAAGAGCAGTAATTAGAAATGAAGTAAAGAGTCATCACCAAAGCTACATATGGAACCCACTGCTATATAATATTGTCAGTCTGATGTATATGAACTTCCGGACAGATAATCATCTCTAAATCATTATGATCTGAACATTACTTCAAAATAATGAGTATGTAGCACTCAAAACGCCTAAGGGGTATCTCATGTTTGAAAATAATTAGCAGTTTAAAAATATATGCAGCCTTATCTCCAAATACGCACACAAAACAAACACAATATTAGCAAGCCCTAATACATAAGATTATTCTGCACACGGCACAATAGCAAGAGGATCATGATTAAATCTCTTGATAGAACACTGCAATGTCAAATAACAAGTGAGATGATTTGTGAGCATTGCTATGACTAGAAAGAGCTTACCTCATAGTATAATTCAACAGCTTCACGGGTATAATTGTTTTCTGTATCCCATGGCAATGGCGGGCAACTTTCTGAGAACATGTTTGAAAGCTAAGGATATCATATAATGCATATATATATATATATATATATATATAAGGGCAGGGAACATTAAATGCAAATTATTAGGACATATGGTAATAAAAACAAAGAATGCTAATAAAATGGATATCATGTCAAGATGGGCCGAAAACATGTCTGTTTCACAGAAGTCTTCAATGAAGTCACTGGACATAACCTCCGCATACAGAAGAAGAAGCGGCCAATGAAGCATTTTATTTTTATCAAGTACTGGTTTCCTCAATCCAACAAGTTCTCCAAACATTGCCTTCCCCACCTTCAACCCTCTATCTTCAATGGCAGAAAGTAGGTCCTGAACATTTGAAGTAGAGAAAAGATTGTTACCTATCGTTTACAGCTCATCATTCATTCTAAAAGTTCAAAAATGGAACCTTAGCCTCTGACACAGCCTTTGAAATTTCAGCCTCACGTTTATCATGTTCCATCTTCACTAAATTTATCTGCTTGGCAAGCTTTTTCAGTTCTTCGTTATCTGGGTCTTGCTCGAGTCCATTTTCACTAAAAGATTTTGCCTCCACCAACAAACTCAATGACAGAGATGCCTTGGCAGCTCGATACATTGCCTAGTAATTAAACCATATGATTCACAGTAGACCAGAACATCAAAGCAATTTCCAGAAAATAAAGCAAGCTAAGGAAGGACTTGAGATAAAAAAAAAATAATAATAATAATAACAACAACAAATATAAAACTACCTTCACGTTGGTGGGGCAAAGCTTAATAGCCTCCTGAGCATCTGTAAGAGCTCGCCGGTAATTTCCGAGCAGTAGATTCACATGGGCTCTATTGGAATAAACGATTGAGTTGTCAGAATCGCTAAGAGCTTCCTGGTTTATCGCCCTCGTGTAGCATTCGATAGCATCAGAGTAATGCTTCTTGCCCATCTTCACATATTCGTTACCTTTCTCCTTCAAAAAAAAAATCATGGGCATTCAAGAATCTGAACGGAAATAAAAATAATAGCAGTAATTCTTGAAAAAGATGAAGAAGAGATAAATTAACAAATAATTACCTTAAGTTCAAGAGCAGTAGAGTGTTTAAGAGCGGAGATGGCTAGGAGGTCAGCAATCTCGCTCTCTGTTTTGGGTTCTGACCCTGCTTCCATCCACAGCGCCATTTCCCTAATTGCTGTTTACGACACACACAGAAGGAAAGACACTCTGAGACACAGACTACTGATGAATAGAAGAGGCAGCAACCGTCGGCGTTTCTTGGAACACGAAAGGTGTTTGTGTTTTTGTCTCGTGGTTTACAGAGGTAGTCCAGTGTTATGGACTTCTCTTCTTTAGACTACCACACACGCACGCAGCCAGTACAGAGATTTTCATGAAGCTTCGGAAGCTGAGACCTACGAGGTGTTCCAGTAACTTTATTTATTATTGAATATAAATAAATAAGAAGTATATAGTGAAAATACAAAAAAAAAAAAAAGATAATAAAAAACTTCAAAATGCACATGATCTTAATTCGGAATCTATTTATAGATTTTACTAATTCATGTTATATGCGCATTATTAAAGTTTTTTTATTATTATATTCCTTAATATTTAGTATTATTCAATTGCAATAATTACTTTTTTTAATCTGCAATGGACTCACTCGAGTCAAAATATCTCTAATCAAATGTCTGTAGTAGAGTAACAGTACCTCTTTTTTTAGCGTAATTATCTGACTTGGTATGGAATCAAACCTGATTCGAGTCAGGATTAACAAATTAATTTGGATTAACAAATTAATTATATATATATATATATATATAATTGAGTTAATCAGATTGCAGATAAATCACTTAAATTTTAGTAGATGGTTGGTTTGAAAGAAATCTAAGTACAGATTTTAACACCTATGGTTTTAAGATTTTACTGCAATGAATTGTTATTTTTTTATATGAAAATTACAAATATAGTTTGTTTAAATAATTAATGTATAGAAATTAAATTAAATTTGACCCAATTATGGAAGGAAAAAGTCCTTTCTTTTCATCATTTAAACCATGGCAGCTTATGGGACACATATTTGTTTCAGTTTTTTTTTTTTTTTTATCAAAATTAGATTTTGCACATTTAGTAAATACTGATTATTATTTGGCACTAAAACTGCAGGTAAGATGTTAATAATATGTTTTTCACTTAAATTTTTTTTAATTGTACTCAAATAATTATTAAAAATATAATTTACATAAAAAAATTTCAAGACATTTCTTTTAAAAATATTTAAAATAAAAACATATTAAATTAAACTAAATCAATCATAATCTCATAAAAAAATTACAACACTCAATGCTCATTTAACTTAATATTAAAAAATATTTTTTTAAAAAAAATAATCAAATAAAAAACAAAAATACAAACAAATTAAATTAACTCAAGTTACCCTTCAAACCAAGAAAATAGTGAGGAACTCGATTAAGTCCATCATCATATCCAGAAAAACAGTCAGGACCTCGTTCAAGTCCATCCATGGTTTCAGGCAAGACGATCATAATGTTTCAGGAAATGCTGGTGAAAATTCTCAGGCCGATAAAATGGAACCAACCATAGAACATAGTGCTTCTTCATAACTAATAAGGCTACGTTCTTTTCCAGTAAAATAAAATATGCTACAGGGGATTATCACTGTCAGCGGAGTCTCACACATGACAATCATCTCGTGACGACCATTGGTGACCAACAGCAGATTATGGAAATAAAAGACCATTTCTGGCTCTCAACAGACTGATACTTGACCCAGCTGTGGCCATACACTATCACATGACCCAGCCCTGCGCATATCGGACCTTTCTTAACAGCACCTGCATCTGGATCAATGGTTACCAACAGCCGAGGATTGATAACCATTCATCACATTGCAACATCAATACTTCTAGCGTTCTGCAAATAGACTGCTGAAGAAAGATGGACGACCAGCTCTTGGACTTGCGTGAATTGCAGAAAATGGATGGATGGAAATGGAGGCCAACATAGAGGTTCCAGTGGAAAAGAGTGACAGAAAATTTGCAGAGTTGTTCATCTAACATTTGGATTCATAAATACAAGAACACATAACAGCCAGCCTCAAAAAGGCATCACTGGTTGCATAAACTTTGTACAATTTTTGTCAAGAAGGATTTTACACAATCAGCTTAAAAATAACAGCTATTATGTTTATTTAGTGAAGCATTAGCGGCAACAATCATCTATGCTTATTTTCTTAAGACAAGCAGTGGCCATGGCTAGACATGTGTCGGATCATTCCAAAAATTTTCATCTAAATAAAGCATACCTGTGTCAATAGCAGGACGTTCAGGAGAAAAGCCATTCAGATCATGAGGCACAAAACCATCTGAAACCACTGGAACAGCTTGGTTTAAAAAAAAGCTATCAACAAACTCATGATCCTTGTAGTGGAATTGAGCACTTTCAATTTCAGCAAACTGAGAATTTAACAGCTTAACAGTTGATGGCTCATTGTTGGAAACTGTGCCATGAATAATATTTTCAATAGAAGCTCCCTGATCACTTTGACTTGAGTTGTTAACGTGACAAAAGTCAAAATCAGAAAAAAACGAATCTGCATCATTTTCACCTTGATTCCCAAGCTGATAAAGACTTTGGCCATCGTTTGACTGCAGGTTAGGTTGACAGCCTACTTCAGATCTCGAAGGCACGGTATTTACAATGACACTGCCCATGTTGGGCTGGGGGGAGCTCTGGTATGTCTGTGATTCAAAATTTGCACTGTGTAAAACATAATGCAAACTAGAGGGATTTTCCTTTGATGTAGCCAGAGGAGCAGCATTCCTTGCATATCCTGAAGCAGGAGCATAATTCATGTTCAATGATACAAGCGTGGGATGGTTTGTACCCAAAGCATGCGCAACAAGTCCTGGCCTTTTATACATTGTACTAGAAGAGACAAATCGCTGACCTAAGGCATTAGGATGTCTATCCCGCTGAACATCAGTACGCACACCAAGTGCTTGTTGTGAAACTGAGAGAGATTTTCTGCCTAGAACACATCCTGGTTGATGACTTCTACGGTTTCTGATGATGCCCATGTTGGAGGAGGAGCAAGAACAGATCCTATGTGTCCTGGAAGCCTGATTCTGCAGCATAGGATTGTGTGTCAAGGACTGATTATGCGGTACAATATCTAGAGATCCTAAATGGTTATGTAGGGGCAAGGCCATTGGAACAGTAACGTCAGGAAGTTTTGAAACTGGAACTGGAGCATCTTTCCCTGTTCTATAAATTTTACGCTGATTTTTCCACATCTCCTGCTTATCAGTGGCATGACAATGGTCAATAGTAGAGACACCTGTACCCCAGTGCACACATGGTGCAAGTGAGTCACAAACGTAACAGTGGCACTGCATGTCATGAAACACAGAAATCAGAATAGCAGAATGCAAGTATTGACTATAAAGAGTTGATGTTTGGCTTTTACAGAAGAGCTTAGAGCAAACTTGCCAGGTGACAATGTCTTGCATGTGGAGTAGAACCAAAAGGAAATTCAACACAAAGATGTCTTGGATGAGGGTAGTCTCGACATGCAACCTGCAAAAAGGAAGGTAAGCATCAGAGAAATAGTACCAACAGCTTCTTGCCCAAACACGGGAAAAAATGGGATTTAGGGCTACCAAAATAAAGAGATTATCAGACTGCAAGCAGGCACATTTTGATTGTTTAACAGGGAATAGTAAAAATCCATGGATTATGCACAACATTTAGAGTTCTTCTATCAAGCAGATGAAGGCCTGCTAAAGAGTTTTCAAAGTCCATATCAGCAGATTTACACCATATTTTCACATTTAATTAGGTTAGGAAGAAATTGACTTCATTGATTTATGTTCTCTTCATTCACAAGTCTTGATTTTGGTAATAATTTCCAGGCTTAATGTTGAGTTGGATTTCCACCATTGAGTCCTAGCTTGAGGTTATCTACATTCTAAGAGTTTTAATATATAGTCATAGGCAATCTGATAGCCCGAAAGCTCTTATTTTTCTGAGCATTTAAGCTTTACAACTATTTATCCCGCGTATGTGCAGAAGTGAGCGCAATACTTTATTTTTCAATGAATGAATGCAAGCTAAATTAACATAAATTACAGGCTTTAAACCTCTGTTTGTAAGTGTGCAGCACAGTTCTAATGCTGCACGCGAAGCCAGCAGGATCACACAATTGTGCAGCCTAAGAAATTTCAATTACTTTTTCAGATGCTACTAATAAATACTATTCACAAAGCAGCTCACTTGAAGAATAATTCCTCTTGTTAAATTGACTGTCTTACATCAAATTACAACTCCAGGAACAAGTCTGGCCTAGTAATACATGAGCAACAAACAGAATAAAAAGACACCCACCAAGTGTAGTTTACAAGTCTGTTAACAAACCTCTCACATGTTAAAAATGAACACAAATTCAGGGAACGAACCCGAACATATAGTGGCCAGAAGTAACTTCCAACCAAGTCCCTAAATGATTCACACAACTTGCATTGCATGTGACACGGGAGTGAATATCATGAACAAAATTAACCAAGATTCCATGAATAATCTCAAAACCAAAACCAAATGCTCAACCTTTAAGAAATGTAATTTTCTCAATTAAACCCCTTATCACATTAAGTAACAGTGAGGCAGTCCCAAATAATCAGTTTAGAAGCTCCCTTCATGACAGGCTCGAGAAGCTTTCGCCATAGCTCATGTATTTTAATTTCCTTTCTTTCACCTTCCTTGAAGGAATCCAGCCCTAATCCTTCACCTCCAACAGAACAATAATCATCCCAACATTTAATGAATAGAGCACAAGCCATCATTCAAAAACAACAAATTGATAGTAAAATCGCCAGCGGGGTTGCACTTTCATATCCCCTTACTCCTCTCAATTTCTCATCCTCCACCTTCACACTACTGCAACACAGAATCAACAACAATTTCCTACACACAATAATTACACCATTCGTCGCCAACAAAACCACATAATTATATTTCTATCAAACACACAAGAACCCTAACATAAAAAATCCATCTTATTTACACACATTAACTTTTTTTATTAAAAAAATGAAAGGAATTACCTGGCCTTTTTCAGCAACAACAAGAACATCATCACCGTCGTCGGAACTATCGGTCTCGTTCCGGCAGGCATCATCAACAGCAGAAACCGGCTTATCAGGATCACCGCCCAACACAACGCAATCATCATCGTCACCATCAAGAACAAACTTAATATCCGCCACCTGATTCGACGACTTTGACTTAGACTTAGGTTTCGGCGGATTATACTCCCCGACAATCACAACCTCATCAGAATCATCCTTCTCCTTGTCAACGGTCCGTAACAGCTCCGTCAACCAGTTACAATCGTCGTCGAACTCCTTGGGCTCTTCAATCGCCGGCTCTTCGTCTGAGCTGATGTCGAACACAACAGAATTTGAATCCATTGTAACTTGGAGCAAAATTGAGGGTTTTTTTTGTAAACGACTTGACGTTTACCATGTGCTGACCAAAATCTAGAAACCCCCAATTCAAGTGTAGAGGGATTGGAAAATAGAGAGTGAGAGTCTGATTTTTATTTTTATTATTTTTGGGGGAGGGAGAGAGTGAGTGAGGGGAGGCAGGTTGGAAGAAGGCCGGAAAGAAAGGGAGATGGGTGTAGATAAAACTCCACTCGCACCCCTAAACAATATCCAAAATACCACTCATATCCCCTAAAAGCAAAACTAAAGTGACAAAAGAGCCATAATATAAGTGAATTTAAAATATAGGGACTAAATACATATTTTCTAAAACTATAAGGATTATTTGATTATTTTTCTATACTATAAGGATTACGTTGTAATTCACCCGGTCTTGGTGCGTCACGAGACTCTTTCCTGGCAAGTGGTTAGTTAGGTTCAACTTCCGGTGCTGTTTGGAACGGCGAGAGCTTTTGTCCAATCCACTGTTACTGTTTCTTGGTTGGGTTTTTTATTTTAATTTTTCTCTTAAAAGAAACAGAGAATGGTCAAAAAAACAATCAAAGTCTTTTTTATATTTTCAAAGTCAACGTTTCTTTTTGAGCTAGAAATGGTGATATTTTCTTGACAATAAAGTTATTGACTTGATGGGAATATTTTTTTTGTTACGTACATTTCAAGTACAATGATAAAAATATTATTTAGTTCCTACGAAGTTAAATAAAAAAATATTATTTAAAATATTTACAATTTTTTTTAAAAAAAATTCCTTCAGTGTTATTCTTTATTTTTTTATCACTTTGAATTATAAATTTTTTTATAATTTAATTTGATAATATAGGTAATTCAAAATGTTTTTATAAGATTTATTTATGAATGTGACTATATATTATAAATAATATTATGATAATTCTATTATATGAGTTTAAATTAATTTTCACTTGAATCAGCATGGGATCCTTGCTATTGATTATTATTATTATTATTAATATATTTATCCCTTCTTTAATACAATTGTGATTTTGTTTCTAAATCTTTTTTCTTTCATGCATGGGTAATGGGCCGTGGTGGCTCAACGCCTTCCATTCATACTTGAGCTTGGACCTCGTACGTTCATTCAACACCACAAGATCTATCCTGCGGTCAATATTAGTCTGATGGGTTTGATTGTTTCCTCCTCTTTCTTTTGTCAACAAACACTTATAGTGTGTCGGGGGTGGTATTATTATTATTTTTTAAAATATTTTTTATTTAAAAAAATTTGTTAATAATATTTTTTTATTTTTTTTAAATTATTTTTGAGATAAACACACCAAAATTATTTAAAAACATCAAAAATATATTAATTCAAAATAAAAAAATTAAATTTTTTTAAAAATATTTTCCAAATACAGTGTTAAACACCAAGACACAGGAAACTTAGTCACTTTTTTTTTCCAATTAAAATTATGTTGGAGTGTGTTTGGCTTTAAAAAATTTCAAATTAATGTTTATTTTGAGCATTTTTTTAAAAGGTTTAGATGTGCTAAAATTAAAAATTAAAAATGAATATAATAAAAATTACTCACATCACAACCCTAGACACACAATTAATCATGCATTAACATCCAAGCAATTAATGGCTAATTATTTATTTACCTGGTAATGGTAATGATGTCGTTGAAATTTTTGTTGAAAAGCATTGTATTTTCTCATGTAATATTGTGGCATGTAGTATTATGTTGTGATTGTGTTTTTAAAAAAGTTAAATTTTTTTAATTATTTTTTTGATATTTTTTTTATTGTTTTGACATGCTAAAATTAAAAATAAAAAAATATTTTTTAATATATTTATAAATAAAATATAATTTAAAAAATAATGACTATGATAATAGGCTTGTGAATGCATCAACACTCAAGCAATTACATTGAAAAGGAACTTGATCAAGCATTGACAGTAATTGGTAATTTCGACAACATATTTTTCTTAATGTGGAGGAAAGATATATTACCTATTAGGCATACCCTAGCCTCTTCACACAAGGTATAAGTTATGCTCACCCTTTCCCCTTAAGGATTTGATTAAAATATATCCAAAGAAAAATATGGACCTTCCTTGCATTTTGCCGGGTTGTGTATCCATTCACATTACCTTAAAAAAATATTTATTAAACTTCACTTCATTTTATAAATTCACATGAAAAATTCAAGATTTAAAACCGTAGATTTTGGTAAGATATTAATCTAGTAAAACTTGGTTCACCCAGCTAGATTTTTGATGATTTAATTAAATTGATTAAACTTGATTTAAAACTAATTAGACAAACAACATTTTTCATCTTCAAATAAAACTACTTTGTTTTAGTGAAAAAAATTAGCTAAATGATCAACTTAACCCACTAACCCAATGATTCAGCCATTTTCAAGTTTGGCCTGAAACTATGCTTATTTGGTATTTAAAATTATAATGATAATTATTTTTTAAAATATTTTTTATAAATATATTAAAATTATATTTTTTTAAATTGGTTTTTACATCAATATATTAAAATAATTAAAAAAAATCAATTTTTTAAAGCTTTATTTAACAAAAAAACAAATAAATTCTTAAAAAACTTAAACCTATTTGAGAATATAATTATAATTGTTTATCATTCAGAAATGTTAAAATAATAATTTTTTATTTTTAAAAAATTATTTTTAATAGTAATGAATTAAAATAATTTAACAATACAAAAAAATATTAATTTAAAATAAAAAAATTAAAATATTTTTAAAACATAAAAATAAACATCTTCAGTAACCCGAACTCCTTTTCTATTACTTGATAAACAGGAACAAAAACCTTCCAGGATACGCTGAAAACTAGTATTTCCTGAGGAATTCAGGATATGCTGTATTCAAAAGACATAGTTCCCTAAACAACACTGTATAAACCAAGTCTCCCCCTCTTCAATTCTCCTCCAAAACAATCATGATATCTAATTAAACATGGCTATGAGTGTTCAAATCCCAGAAATCCTCGTGTCGCTAGCGCGTCAAGAAATTGATCGATCGAAAAGACAAGTTGGGTTCTGCCATTCAATCTCGCTTGCGTTCAAGCTCCAAGAACCAAGAGTTCATGCTCGATGATTTCGAGTCCTACGGTGCCATCTTAATGCTGGTGTCATCTTCTTCCCTGGAAATTGACTGCAGGATTCGTGAGTGGATTGTCGCAGATATAGTTGAAAAGACTCGCGAAATCTTGCCTGTTGGGGTTACCCTCTCACGCAGTAACAGAAGTTGGGCTGGTGAAGCTAGTAGCTTATTAAATTTTAAATTTATTTTTTAAAAATTATTAATGTAAATTATGTAAAATTTAGAGTTATGAAAAATTCATACAATACAAAGATTAACTTTAAAGCTTATAAAATTAATCAATATCTATATTAATAAAATAATAAGTTGTGGAAATAGAAAATAATAGCATCGGACTCTGCCATAAAATTCACAGCAATTCTTTCAAAACTATTGATTTTTATGTTTAAAAAATATGTTTATGAACAAATTTTAATTTTTAAAATAAAAATATTTTTAAAAAGCATGAGTAACTCTATTTGGAACACGATTGTAGCTATAGTGTAATTCAAGTTTATGAACAAATTTTAATTTTTAAAATAAAAATATTTTTAAAAAGCATGAGTAACTCTATTTGGAACACGATTGTAGCTATAGTGTAATTCAAGTTTATGAACAAATTTTAATTTTTAAAATAAAAATATTTTTAAAAAGCATGAGTAACTCTATTTGGAACACGATTGTAGCTATAGTGTAATTCAAGTTTATGAACAAATTTTAATTTTTAAAATAAAAATATTTTTAAAAAGCATGAGTAACTCTATTTGGAACACGATTGTAGCTATAGTGTAATTCAAATAAAAATATTATAATATATTTTTAAAATAAAAATATTTTTAAAAAGCATGAGTAACTCTATTTGGAACACGATTGTAGCTATAGTGTAATTCAAGTTTATGAACAAATTTTAATTTTTAAAATAAAAATATTTTTAAAAAAACATAATTACAAGGGCAAGATTTTTCATCTTTATTTTTATATTTTAAAAATATTTTTTTAAAAAATATTTTTATTTTTTATTTCAAATTAATATTTTTTTGTATTTTTAAATATTTTAATATATTGATATTAAAAATATTTTATTTTAAAATAAAAAAATATATTTTTTAATATATTTTAAAATAAAAATTATTTTAAAATATAATTATAACCATGCTTTCAAATACATTCTTAAATCTCCATTCAAATCTTAGGATTTGGGACTCTTGATTTTCATGCAAGTATAAGCTTGACAGATTTTTAAAAAAATAGAGTATTGGAAACCTTTCGGATAATAAATTAATATTTTGTCGTGGATTTGAACTTGATTATAAGTTAATCCACCGTGCTTGAAAATTATTACTGAGTCCTTTAATGATTATAAATTTAAATATTTTATTAAATTAATCAAAAAAAAATTCAAACCTAGATTTGTTTAAAATTCCAAGTCAACTTTCAATCTGACAAAACTGATATGGGTTTTACGCCTGTGCATTAAACTCTCTTTAATTAATTTATGTTCTTCCCTCGGGTATTGTATTTATGGGCTACTGCGTTTGAACAAGACAACCTTGCATTTCTGTATGGGCTTTAAGGGACGGAGGTCCGGATTAAATGCATCCCTTGCCCTTTTGGTTGGTGCATCACCGCCGCCACCGCCGCCGTAGGTGGTGGTCCATCGACCATAAAAAACAGAAAGAAAAAAACAGAAGAAGAAGAGACATCGTCTGCACTGATAACTGGTTATGCCATCCTCAACAAACCCCTTCCCCACTTTTCCCTCCCGCAACCCCGAGTCTTCCTGATATGCATGTGTTGTTTGAAATTGTAGTTGGGTCGTATTTAAAGAAAATAAAAAATTAATTTTATTTTTTTATTATGTTTTTTGTTGTTTTGATAAGTTAATATTAAAAAAAAATATTTTAATGTATTTTTAAATAAAAATTCAATCCCAAAAAAGTTATAAGATAATATCCAGGCTTGTTAATTAGCTAATGATGTCATGTTAAGAAAAAATATTAAATTCCTTTGAAGGTATCTTATCAGTATAAATAACATCTCTTTAAAATCATTGAAGAATATTTAATTTCAATTATTATATAAAGTGGTTTAAAAATACTTTTTTCTATAAAAAAAATTACAGCGCATCAATAATTAAGAAAATGTTCAGGGCTAAAAGTTCTCTTCGAGCTTCATTTCTCACACCCTGTATTCTTACATGATAATTTAGGTTAATGTGTGGTTGTTATTCTAAAAAAAACAAGAAGAGATAATACAAATAAAAATATAATTGGTTGAAAAAATAAAATAAATATATTATTAGAATAAATTTAAAATAAATTTTTTATTTTCAAAATATGAGATATAGAATAATTATGTTATTCTCCTATATTTTTTTTTCATAATAGTAACGAAACATAATAATAATAATAATAGCAATCCCATATTATATATTATATATTAATCAATTAATCAAGATATACAATCTGCTTAGCTTTCAGCAAAGAGAGAATCTTTCTCACAAAGTTACTTTCAAAACAAATTTAAAATATTCAAAAATTTAATAAATTTCAGTACTCGAGAAAGAAGGACGGCAGCATGCATGTGCAATCTCGCACGGTTTTCCCACTATTAATGCCTGGTTTCATGACGCTGTCCACAGCAATAACGCGCGTTGCTTGCACGCTAACTTTTGTCCAGAGGTTTAATATTTCGTTTGCAACATGTTTGAAATTATATTTTTTAAAATTTAAATTTAAAATTTATTTGAATTAAAATTATTATATATATATATTTGAATTGTTTTAACATTTGAATTAAAATTATTATATATATATATATTTGAATTTTTTTTAACATTTTTATATTTAAAAATAATTTAAAAAAATAAAAAATAATTTTATTATATTCATAAAAAAATATTTTAAAAAACAATTCATATTATTTTTTCAAACACCCTCTAGAACAACACTAAAGATTATATATTTTTTTATTTTAAAAAATAGATATTCATGTAAATATATCATTTCATTCTTGATTTATGGTTGGATTGGATGGGGAAAATTTATGATTTATTTTATTTTTTTCTATTAAAAAATTCATACAACTTTTATTCTATAATCAAAGCTAAGAGAAGTAACAAAATTAAGTTGATTTTATTGTTGTGTTATCAATCATGAGAGATTAAAAAACTTAAATGTCACTTGTAAACATAAGCAAATGCTGTACTACAATGGAAATAATAGTCCTTTTTGCATGGAATTAATGTTTTATAGATTTCTAACCTGAGCGTGCAATAAACGCCCCAAAGCAGAAAGTGAAATGGGCAATTTCGATAATTTATGCGGGACCCAAAAGTCTAAATCCAACGGCTTAGATCTAAGGAGAAGCTACATCTGAAGAACACAGTAAGTAAAGTTCAGAGCCGAGAGCCCGCATACAGTCAACGGTTGATGAGCTTGACGCGACACGCCGCTGGTCCAAAGTCAAATGCACTTTCTCGTTATTGGAAGTTATTTGAATTACTATTGTTTTAATTTTGGAATCAAAGTTATTTGGTAATTATGGAAAAGCCCCGTATTTGTTTCCATTCATCAATCACACCCCTTCCTTTGAAGCAACTCCTTAATCAAACACCTTTTCTTGGATCGTGCTTGAATATGAAGGGCTGTTGACACGTAAGCATTTGAAAAATGAGTCAATTATAATATAGATCTTGTAGTTAAGTTTTTCGTGGTTTTGGAAATTATGTATTTAATTTTTATATTTATTTCATGTTCTTTTTTAATTTATTTTGTTTTTTCATAACACACATCTTCTTTATCTATTTGATTTGATTTTGTTGTATTTAGAAGAATGAACTTTTTTCTTAGCATCGAGCCCAATATTCAAACTTAAAAAACAAAAAAAAACTATTTTTTAATCTTAATTAAATTACTCAAAGTTATTTCAAAATTTATTGCCTGAAACTATTTAGTAAAAACAAAAAAAAAGTGACTGTAATGCAGTTTATCATAATAAAAAAATATTATTTTAAAGGATTTTAAAAGTATAGTTGTGGTTAGTTTTAAAAATATTTTTTTATTAAAAATATATTAAAATAATATTTTTTATATTTTTAATTTTTTTTTAATATCAATATATCAAAAAAATAAAAAATAAAATAAAAACAATTCAATTTTTTTTTAAAAAATTTACATGTAAACAGAGCCTCAAATATTTTCTTAATATTATTGTTGATGAAGCCTCTTTTTAGTAATGCTTTGAGTAAAAATTGATTTTTTTATTTAAAAATATATATTTTTTATTTTTTTAATATATTAATATAAAAATATAATTTTTAAAAAATAAAAAATAAAAAATTAATATAATTTTAAATAAAAATACTTTTAAAAAGCCATTATCATGTTTATTAACACCCTCTAAAAATACATGGCAATGCACAGCAATGTCAAATGGGTACCAAATAGAATACTTGAAGCAAGAGGGTAGTTTTTGCAATAAATGAAAATTATCAACATCCACTCAAGCTGTATTCTCTCCCTCTCATGATTTTTTTTTTTTTTTTGAAAAAACCATTACCACTCCATCTCCTTCCTTCGCTTTGTGTCTAACTTCCCTTTCTCCTTTCCTGCAGCTCTCCCTTCCAATTTTAGCAAACCTCTCTCCCTCCCTCCCTCCCTCCCTCTGCTAACCAAAAAAATCCTCACCCTTTCTCTCCACCTCCATACCCATATCACAAAGGTAAGCCAATTAAGCCTGTTATGAACCATCTTTACCAAAATTTGTAACCATCACTTCATAAATTCTGCATTTAACTTCTTTCCCTTGAATTCAAAATCTTCCAATCATCCGTTACACATTTTTTTCTTTAATTTTCTTGAATTTTCTCAATAACATGCACACAAACGTTGAGTTAATAAATTCTTGATTTATTTCTGTTCTTTTCGATTCAACTTTACAGGTTTTCTTGATCCTGCTCTGCTGCGTATGTCATAAATCTTAACGTTCAAGGAAGGAAGATTCAAATGGCTTGTTACTTGACGTCTGGCTTGGGGTATTAGTATGTTGATGATGGTGGACAAGCGTGATCTAGAGAGGTTAATGACAAGATAAGTGACGTACTTGGTTGCTAAAAGATAGAAAATGGGCACAAAAGGAGATGGTGAATCACAAGAAGAACGTCCGCATTCGCCTTATTCGGTGTTGCAGCATTTATCAGAGGAGGCATTTAGGGTGGCTGGTGAGGCACTGCATAGCGTCTACCCAGGAACTGATCCTGGTTTTAAGTCAATGCAGCGTAGCCAGAGTGAAATTTTCACAAATGGGGCGGGGAGTTTACGTAGCAGTAGCTTTCGTAAATTGAAAACTCGGATGCAAAATGCTTGGCGCTGGGGTGGTGATTCGAGGGAACGAGGTTACATGCCGAGTTTTAATCCTGAGGTCTTGGCAAATCAGAAACGCCAATGGTATCAGTTTAATTCTAAATCTCTGGTACTAAACTAAACAATCATCCGATTTCTGTTGTGTTTATGTTGAGATTAGCACTTTTTTCTTTTTTTTATAATTAGTGAATTATGTGTGCTTAATTATGTTGTAGAATCATTCAAAATATAAGGAGCCCACATCACTGTTTGAACACTTCATTGTTGCGGGGCTTCACCCGGATGCCAATCTCGAGAAAGTGGAGGATGCATTTGCAAGAGAGAAGAAGTGGGAGTCGGATATGGAGAAGTCTGGCTTGCTGGATTTCAACTCGATGCAGCGACGGGCACCTTCATTTCCAACTTTGGAACCTCAGGTTAGCCACACCAGTAATTTGAATATGGTTTGGCATTGGCTACAGTTTCATACTTGATTGAACCCAGATAGTAGTTGGCACTTCTGCTTAAGTTTGTGGAATTGCTCCGCTGCAGCTTCTTTTTGAGAAAATGATTTAGCTATTATCATTGTGCTTCCTAGTCCTTGTGATAGAGGGGATTTGCATGCCGAAAGTATTTAGCTCCCCTGCAGCTTCTTTTTAAGAAAATGATTTAGCTATTATCATTGTGCTTCCTAGTCCTTGTGATAGAGGGGATTTGCCTTTTTGTTCTCCTGCCGAAAGTATTTAGCTCCTTTTTGAGAAAATGTTTTAGTTATTATCATTGTGCTTCCTAGTTGCCTTTTGTTCTACTGCCGCTCATTTTCATGTTTTAACTACTTTCTTTTTGCTCCAGATACTATTTAAATATCCTCCTGGGAAGAGATTAGCTATGCGCTCAAAGGATTTAGCTGCCTTCTGTTTTCCTGGAGGTGTCAAGGTTTGATGTTCACATGGATCATCTATGAATTAAGCTTTAGTCTCAGTGATTTTTAATCTACATGGCTCTTCAGTTCATGCTTATTTTAAGTTACTGTACAGACTACATGCAATGTATTCCTCACTCATATGACTTTAAAACATTTGCTTTCTCACTCTTTTGTAAATCGATCATTGTTGTATGATGCCATGGTGTCGCATTCCAACAATAGACAAAAATGCAGCCAGCCAAGTTCAACTATCGTTGATCATGTGTCCTTTGCATATAGAATATCAGATCTTCCACTGTCTAAGAGTACGTGTTTGGATTGTAGTAGAGTTGGAAAACGAAAGGTTTTGAGCTAAAAATGGGTTTATAATTCCAAATGGGCGTTTGCAACCTCTAGAAAACCATGACCTTAGAGCTGCAAGACACTCAAGAACATGGTTTTGGAAAGTGTCTTTTTTTCTTTACTGACAGTCTCATAAAGTAGCTAAAGTGCAGAGAGGAAAGGAGCTAACTTCCACAACTTAATTTTCTTATGTATAATGGAAGACAAACACCGTCTTTATGAAAGATTTAGGCCCCCTTCATTACTGCTTGGGCATTGAAGTTGCCACCTCTCCCCTTAATCACTCTCGCTGTGTCACCTGTAATTCAAGGATCTCGGTTTTTATTTTCAAAAATTTAATTGATCTTCATTGTGCGGGGGCTGAAGGTCTAGTACATATCAAATGTTCCCATCACAATCCTGAGGTTGGGAGGCACTTTCTAGTCTTATAAATCCATATATTTTTTTCTCTAATGTAACTGTACTAGGCGGTCCCAATATACAGATTTCTTGGTCATCTTCTCCTTTTTAATCTTCTTCTTCATTTCTGTTGGATTTTCATGGTGCAGACACGGTTGTTGGAGAGGACTCCATCATTGAGTGAACTAAACGAACTTGTTTATGGACAGGTATGCTAGACCATCTCTCACCTTGCATATCTTACTGTTTCCAAGCTTGCTTGCTTGCTTACTGCATCCCGTCCACATTGTTCTCTTTTCTTCAAGAAATCCCCATAGTTTGTGTGATTGCAGAGCTGCACTATCCTATTAAAAACAATGTTTTGATAAGAGTAACTTAGCGGAGGCTACGATTCCTAGATAGCACAATCTAGGGCCTGGAAGTTAATTACTGAATCCATGTTAATTTTGACATCAAAAGCAATGTTTTACTTCCCGTTTATTTACCGTACTTATTCACTGGCTAGCACCTCTATGTTTGCTACATGGCCTTCAACCAAGATCATGATTATTGAACCTTTTACATAGGTGCAATTCTTCCCAGTCACTGGAAACTGACTTGATAATTCCACTAGTTATGGAATTGACTCGTATATATTTCCCTCCTTTGCTAGAGAATCCACTCTTCAATCATGCACACTTGCAAGGTTGAAGCTACCAAGATAAGCAGCAGCAGTGATTTGTTATCAGTTTGTTCTCTGGATTATATTTCTATTACGATTTCCTTCACCCACACTTCTTTTTATGTATTGAAATATATGCTCATACACAATTGTGAAGACGCAGCACAATAGGAATGAAAACAGGAGTCTAGAATATTTAAGATATCTCATGTGCTTTCAACACCCTTTGTTATGAATTTCTCATTACTTAGTGTCTTCATTGACATTGCTTTAGAAGTTGCTCTCTTCTTCAGCTCCCTAGTTTAGTTGAGACATCTTTTGACAGATACTGTCCATGTTCAAGCTGAATGAAGCTGGGTTATTTTTTAGAAAAAAGACCGTGGCAAGTCATCTCCATGTAGAGTTTTTGCTAGTTAATGCTAATGCGATATGCTATCCCTGAAATCTAATATTAGTTAAGCATTTTTCTCTCAAACTTCTCTAACCTTACAGTCAAAACACAACATTCCCATTCATTTTGTTGCAGGAACATTTGGGCAGAGATGATTTCTCGTTCATATTTTCACTTAAGGTAAGCTTTTCCTTTTTTGTTCTTCATCTTGCTTACATATCACACATACCTTTTATGGCCATTGCAAAGCATAAGTTGGCATGCTCTCTTGGCCTCAAAGGAGGTTTTAAGTTGTGCATTCTCCTTCTCCCAAGCCACTGAACTATCAATACGAAAATCAAATTTAGTAGCTGTGTTTTGAAGAAACAAAAAATTAGCCCCTCTTGTTCCAAAATTTATTAGACAATCCCTTGACCTCCCAGCTTGTTGGAATCATTCTCATCTCTTCTTCATTTTTTTTTCTTTTTTGAAAAAATAGAATTAAGAAAATTGAAGTAGGTAAGATGGGAAGAACACATTTTGGAGGGGAAAAAGGACCAAATTGGGAAAACCTTTTGGGATATAAATGAGTTGGTTATCTTGATGTATTTTGTGTGATCTTGATTTAAACGTTTGGAAATCAAAGAAAAAGATTCACTGCTAATGCTGTTGGCTGGACATTGATTTGTCTTATGAATTTGTCTGGTTGTTTTTCATAGGTTCAGTTACTTCAGTGCAATTCACTACATTTACTTACATGGATGCAGTATCATTGCACAGGAGCGTTTGAATCGGATAACTCAGTTTGTTAGTGAAATGTCACTCACTGCTTGCATGCCTTCAGTATCTAAACAGCACGGGCAAATGAATGAAAATGTTGACTGTCTTGATAGAGAGTACAATGCTGATTGGATGGCTTCTGCAATACCTGTTGACAGTGCAGTAGCCCTTACTGCTGCTGCTGCGGGAATTATATCTGATGATGTGATTGCAACCTTATCACCGAAGATTTGGGAACCTCAATCTCCTGAAAGTGTTACTGCTAGTGAGGCTTCAGATTCCAGCCAAACAAGGGAAGTAGATAAGGATGGCAGGAAGTGTTTTCAATATTTTGATGATTATGCTTCCCTGTCTCCGGAGAACCATTGTGATGCTTTGGAAAGAATTTATGGAGGTGATGAAAATGGTCATGTTTCTCCTGTACTTGGGATTTTTTCCTGCTCTAGGAGCCGCAGATTAGATCGTCTTGGAAGTTTTGATACCTTATTTAGGTAGTCGTTATATTTGTCACATGTTAACTATGTGTTGAGTTCTCGATGTGTCTCAACTCCATTAAGCCATGCAACTCCAAGGCACTTGTTATTTCGGTACAATAGTGATATATTTTTGTCTTTGACAGTTCAGTTAGAAGCATGGTATCAGAGGACGATGATGATGAACTTTTCCCAGATCATGAAAATGATTTTGGTGATGACTTGATATTGGAATGGGCTAAGGTTAGTTAATGATTGTTCTTGTTGTTTATACATTTGTTCACCCATGTGACATACCGAGTTCCATTCCATCTTTTTTTTTTTTTTCCTGAACGCTACCTCTTGGATCCTGGGTAGGAAAACAAAAATGATTTGCTACAGATAATTTGTGGTTATCATGCAATGCCTCTTCCCCAACGAGGAAACGGGATAGTTTTTCAGCCTCTTGATCATTTACAAGCTATCGAATATAAGCGGCCTCCAACCTCTGACCTTGGATTTTGCAATAATTATCTAGCTTCATTCGAAGCAGCCGAGGTATTTCTTAGCGTTTTGATTGTCATTAGACTATGTTCCTTGATAAATAATTAAAAATGCTTTCTTGATATTCTAATCTTGGTATTCTGTAAAAAAGGTCAATGCGAAGTTAGCTGCTGCTGAGGAAGCTCTGGCGCTGTCAATATGGACAACTGCAACTGTATGTCGGGTTCTGTCACTGGAAAATGTAAAGTCCCTATCATATGAAGTTATATTGTGTGTTCAATCTTTTTCCAACTGTCTGCTTCACCACTTGCAACATCCTTAAGCAAGCACTCGTATTTCTAATCAATTCCTTTGACGCTGCATAATTGTCGAAAAGTGTTGCTGTGTAATATGGAGGTGGAGTCTTGGTCTTGTAGATTCAGGCTAGGACTGTTTATCAGCAATTATAACCATTAAGTTTCTTTCAAAAATTTCTGTTTTTATGAAAAGGAATCATGAGAAACTATGCAGGTAGTTAGGAAACAATTTCAAGCTTAACCCTCCATTGTAGTTGAAATCTTATTCCATTTGTTCAGGCAATCCTATTGCCATTTCTTCCATGTTGCATTTTCAGATTGGTGGTTGGAAGTCTGATATATGCTTCTTCTTCCAGGTTTTGGCACTGGTTGCAGGCGTATTACTGGAAAAACAAGTGGTGGTAGTGTGCCCAAACCTGGTAAGTTAATGTTGTTATTGGAGATAATTTTGCCAACCCACAGATGAATTATTTGTTCATGAACATGCTTGTACACATATTTATAGAGTATGCGCGCATGCATATTTATTTGCAGCTCTGGACAATTTCTTATGCAAAGTAGCTGTTTTGAACTGGTTATCTGTCCTGACTCGAGTTCCATTTGTTGCAGGGTGTTTTATCTGCAGTTGTTTTATCCCTTGTCCCCATGATTCGTCCATTTCAATGGCAGAGTCTATTGCTCCCAGTAAGTTTCATAATTTTCATACCCCTGTAGTTTCTGTTTTGAGCCAATGGAGAACATCATGGATTTAGCTAAAATAATGATAATGTCACACATCCTCAATTATTTCTCCTCAAAGTGTCACTGAAAGTTCATGTAAATGAATGAGACATAATAAAAGAACAATGGATAACTAATCCTTGTTAAAAATCCTGATGTGCAAGCCAAAAGGAAATGTTAAAAAGACAGAAAAGATTGAAATATTACTCTCTGAATATACATTAAGCTTAACTGGAGTTGGAATACTGCATCAGATAATTGGTGGTGGTCTGTTCAGGATATGTGAAGTTGTGTTGAGATGCAGTAGCTTCTTGGTTTTGGTCAAAATGGATGCTGGAATTTCTTTCTTTCTTTCTTTGCTTAGGTTTTGGTTTGGTAGAATTTTAATATTCTTCACTTCTGCTTCTATTAGATGCTTATGGATTTGGCGTGACTTTTTTTGGCTAAAATTTATGTTGATCTTTTGCAGATCTTGCCACGGCAGATGCTTGATTTTCTTGATGCTCCTGTTCCCTTTATAGTGAGTTTCAGATATTAACCTTTTCTCTTTTTGCTAAGGCAGTTACCATGCAATTGTATTGGTCTGTGCTTTTTGTGTTTCTTCCTTTTAATTTGTACTGTGCTCTATTATTTTATTTATCTCGGGAACTAGGATGTCATCATCTTGTCCTTTCTGTGATCACAAGTCAAATGGGCAAGCAACATTTTAAAGGATTGGAGATGATAGAAGAGAATTGAGATTTTAACACTGAGTCTGGCATCAAATGGTGGCTGGAAGTTCTATTGTTGGCCACGTGTTGGGCTGTTGCCAGTTTTGGATGCTTCTGAAGGGAGTTTCCTTCCATCTCCATAAAAATCCTTTGTCAGTTTGTAGCTGAAAAGCTCGCAAGCTTTGAATTACTGGGAATCAATTACTTGTCAGTCTGGCAAAATGTCACTTCTTGGTCATTAACCCCCCCCAAAAAAAAAAAAAAATCTACGGGGAAAATTACAAGGTTTCGGAGTTGATGCATGCTGGAAAGTTGGAAAGATGATTTAGCATGGACAATCTGGTCTGGGATAAGGGTTGATATATCATGAGGCTGAAACGCAGGATTAACATATTATTTCATATCTTCATGCATAAACATGTCTTGCCATGAAGGTTTCGATGAGTTTAACATTTTTGCTCATCACTTCGCGTAAATTGTCAAGGTGTTGGAAACTTTTTTTATGAGACTTACTGAACCTTTCAATCAAGTTCAAAATCTTCCACTCAAGATTGAGAAAAGCTCATTGCAAAGTGAGTAAGACCGTGATTCATTTTTTCTAGTAGAGGTTGATGGTTAAACAGAACAATGGATCACCCAACAAGGCAGATGTCCTTAAAAAAAAAAAGACCAGAATGGTATATATAGATTAAGCACTGGGAGGTGGGTTTTTTGCCCCAGATTTTTTTGAGGGATCAGTTTAGTAGGACATGGGCAAAGGTGCATGTTCTCAACAATCCTGCTCCGATCATCGTTAACTTATCTATTGTTATGAGAGTTTATGAGCTCTCCAGTATGTTTTGGTCTTGTTTTTCTGATCAACATTTGAAATAGTTTTGAAAAATATATCATATAAGTTCTAGTGTAGGTCTACAATCATTGTCTTCAGTGAGAAGTTTCCAATTTCTCTGACATTGAACTTTTTATTTCAAACACTTGGAAACATGCTTTATGCAACTTTTTGCAGTAGTGATTTGAGTTAACCCGTCATATAAAATTGGATATTGGAGGTTTGTTACGTGAAGTATGATCCAAGAAATATATGCTGGTCAAGACATTGAGCTAAATTATCCAGAACACTAAGAAATTCCTGTCAAATGTTTTAATATAGCCTTTTTCTCTTACAGGTTGGTATACAGCACAGACCTGCTGACTTGAAGATAAAAACCTCTAACCTTGTTCATGTTAATGTGCTCAAAAACCAGGTTGGGAAGCTTTTTTGATCGTTCCCTTCTTTTATATACTAGAGCCTGAACTTCATTAAACATGATACTCTTCAATTGTTCTTGTTCTTACTGTTTCCTCTCCACTGAAGGTGAAAATGTGTCACTTGCCGACACTTCC
The DNA here is from genome assembly GCF_000495115.2 of Populus euphratica. Classification (NCBI taxonomy): domain Eukaryota; kingdom Viridiplantae; phylum Streptophyta; class Magnoliopsida; order Malpighiales; family Salicaceae; genus Populus; species Populus euphratica. The sequence goes on along the minus strand of NW_011499864.1, from coordinate 443,119 downwards.
ACGGTATAAAGAGCTTGTCTCTGAACTTCGGCCATTGCACAACAGGCTATCATTAGAAAGCTCGGTTGCTAAAAGGCATCCTGTGTATAGGTGTAATGAAGTGCAGGTATTACTTGTATGCCTATCTGTCTTATTCTTGGAAACTTAAGCTTCACAAAAGCTTTGACAGGCATGGTGGCTTCTTTAAGCAAAGTTTATCCGGTTGTATGTTGATTAAAATTATTGTAAGAACGGTGTGGGGCCAGTGTATATTGCTTTTGCACATCATTACAGGGAAAACCTCAATGCATGATTTTTATGGAATAGTCTTCCATCACTATTTTTGTTCTCAAGAAAAGACTACCATCTCAACCATTACTGCTGTCATTTTCGTCATAATGATCATCACTACTGTCATTGTTAAACTCACCACCACCATCATTATTCTGTTAGATTTCTTCGCATCTTCATCGAATCTTTACTGTTAGATTTCTTCTCATCCTGCACTCTTATATGGTAGCTGATTATGTTTGATAATTCCAGGCTGAAGCAGCAACACAATTTTTGACTGTCATGAGACGCTACTTGGAGTCTCTTTGTTCAGATTTGAGATCTTATACAATAACAAGTGTGCAATCAAACAATGACAGGGTAAGAACACCCGAGGTCATCATTAAAAAAAAAATTTAAGTACCTTCAATTCCAAGTATATACTTATCTGGAATTGATCCTTTTCAGGTTTCTTTACTTCTCAAAGACAGCTTCATTGACTCCTTTAATAGTAGGGACCGATCTTTTATTAAGGTAACTTTCATTTTCTTTTAGTCCTTCGCTGTCCATTTTCTTTCACACTTCTTCTCAACTTTTTTTGCCCAATAATGCCTGCCTGTTTGATATTGCGGTGAGGTATGAATAAAACTGAGTTTGATTAATCAAACACACCACAGTTTTGCATGTGTCCTAATGAAAACTCTCTTGAAATCCTGATTAAGAAAAAAAATTACTGTTTATAACTTTTTAAAAATTTATTTTTTCAAACTACAATTATAAAAGCTACTATAATATCAAAAACATACAAATCTTTGTTAATGCTAGCGCAGCCACTGCATGGTTGCCGTGTTAACAAAAGAACTTGTACTACATTAAAATTTGGATACATGCTTCTAGATTCTCAAACTGAGCTTAATATATACAATCTTGATTTTTGAAATGGTTGATCACAAGACTTTCAATTGCTTTCACGTATTGATTTTGTGTTCTGCAGTATTTTGTAGACACACAACTATTTGCCGTTTTGTCAGACTCTCGTTTGTTGAGCTTCGAGCACGGGAGCTTCTAACTTAACAATTTGCAAGCACTGGAACAATTTTTCAAGGTGGTAATGAGCATAATCCAAGTAATGCAGGATGATGGTCTCTGTTTCCATTGTTATTGACTTAGCAAAAAAATTATGTCAAACGCAACAGCTTTCGGAGCCATCAACTGTGAACTGATATATGCAGCTGAAAGTTGCGAAAAAGAAACTGAATTTTGCAATGTAGATAGAGATATAGCGACATTTCCTCACATGCCTCGCATCAATGATATGTTTGTTGTATCAGTTGAGGACACAGGCAATATGATCATAGTCTGTCTTTCTTACATGGGGAGTATGATCTAGGGCTTTTTGAAACCCCATCTCCCTTCATCACCCATCAGACCACCTTCTTGTAAATGTCAACAGGGCAATAAAACACTTTTTCATGGCACTTCCATTTAGTTGAGTTTTTTGTGTTTTTTTTAAAGCAAAACAATTGTGTAGTTGTAAAACCTGGAGAGACTTCTTGGGTCAATTGCAGGCCTAGATTAATTTGGATTAAAAAATAAAAAATAAAATAATTGATTTAATTTTATCCAGATGAAAACTCAAGCTGACTTGCAATCTATTTTAATATTAACTTTTTTTTTATTCAAAATTGTAACTTTATCCCGAGTTAAATTTTTTAACTCTAGTTTGTGTTTAGTACTTATGGTGGATTGACTCCTTTTTCTTTTTCTTTCAAGAAAATGATGATGTTTCAAAGCAATGTTTTTAAATTAAAATTGTTAAAAAAACAAGAACAAAGTTTTTAAAAATGTAAATCTACGGACTGATTTGTGAAATGAGTTAATTATATCTTAGTCCCTGTAATTTTTAAAAATTAATTAGTTTTCATGGTTTAAAAATTTTATATATATAATCTTTATATTTTTAAATCCTTTTTATAGTTTAATCTTTTTCATCAATTCTATGTTATTTTATAATTTATTTTAAAAAAATAGAAAAGAAAAAAAATAATAATATGGAAAGATTAATAACAAAGGAAACAAAAAATACCATCAAAATAAGTCAGATGAATACCCTAATTACTAAAATCATGATTAAATTTTTGAATTACATAATTTCACATATAGTTTTTGGTTTTTGTGTTCAAAAACATTTTTTTGAAAATTATTTTTTTATAATTTTAAATTATTTTAATATATTCATATCAAAAATAAATTTTAAAATAAAATTTTTTATTTTGATATATTTCTAAATAAAAAATATTTTAAAAAATAATTACTATTATAATCTTAACTATTACTTTAAAATAGATCAGTTTTAAAAAACCAGACAATCATGATATCAGTAATATCGTTTAGATCTCTTGGCTTATTAGAATCTCTTTTTCAGCTAAGATTGAAAAAATCAAGCCGTCCTAAAACTGTATGTAAAGTTTTACAAATTCCATAAAATTAACAATATAGAGGGACTATTTAATTTATTTTTTAAAACTAAAGGGACTGACTCATAATTTACGCATGAAGATATAGACCATCAAAGCTCCCTCCATCTTCCTTTCCCTTCCCTTACCTTGCCTACCTATCCATCCGTCCAAACGATTGTGTTAAAAAACATACCTTTCTCCGTTAAAACCCACCAGAGTGTTAGTGCATTTGTTTCTCACTTTAAAGAATATAGTCTCAAGTCGTAATTCCTCAAGCTCAAGCTCAAGCTCTGGTAGTACACATTTCACTAAACATGTAAGTCTTGGAAGTTTTACAGTAGTAGTGTATGTTTTGATTTTATACTATGTTTACGCATGTTCATGATGGATTAATCTTGATGTTAATGTTCTTTTTAGGGAGAGTAAAGGGTTGCAACCAATGGATTCAGAGCAACTGAGAGAGAATGCACATAAAATGGTTGATTTTATTGCTGATTATTACAAATCCATTGAGAATTTCCCTGTTCTCAGCCAAGTTGAGGTTTTTAACATTCCTTAGCTTTAATATTCATTAAATTTATCTGGGTTTCTTTCCCTTTTGATTTCTTTATGGTCTCTCTTTTTGTTGTGTATGAGTGTGTGTGAATTTGGTGGCAAATTGGTTTTTTCTGTGTGTGCAGCCTGGATATCTACGCGAACTTCTGCCAGATTCTGCTCCAAATCAACCTGAAACGTTGCAAAATGTTCTTGATGGTGAATTTGCTTTATTTGAGAAACAAAGAGAGGGAAAAAATGAACTTTTTTTGGTTGTTTTTTCTTGCCATTGATTACTTTCTCGATGTGAATGCAGATGTTCAAGCAAAGATTTTACCGGGGGTGACCCATTGGCAAAGCCCGAGTTATTTTGCTTATTATCCTTCTAACAGTAGTGTTGCTGGATTTTTGGGAGAAATGCTTAGTGCTGGTATTAATATGGTGGGTTTTAGCTGGATAACATCTCCTGCTGCAACTGAGCTTGAAATGATTGTTCTAGATTGGCTTGGTAAATTGCTCAAGCTACCGGAAGACTTTCTCTCTACTGGTAAGGGTTCTGATGAATGAATGTTAAAGTTCTTAGGGAAAAGCGGCAGACTTTTTGTCATACAATTTTAACAAGATACCCGCACAAACTTGGTCTATGTGCTCACGTGGATGCCACAAAATGCTCAGTAATTTGTCAATGGTATAGCAGAAACCAGCTGTGTTCAGTCTTTTCAGTTGATATTCTGAAATGTTTCTTGCAATGTTTCAACAGCTGTCTGAAGATGGCATTGTACAATGATTCACTCATAGGACACTTGCATAAGCAGTTTTGATGCCAGAGTTATGGTCAAAAGAGTTTAAATTATTGATGTTTGTGGTTGGTGCAATTTTGCAAAGCAGGACAAGGTGGTGGAGTGATACAGGGCACTGCAAGTGAAGCTGTTTTAGTTGTGCTTCTGGCTGCTCGTGATAGGGTCTTGAGGAAGCTTGGAAAAAATGCTCTTGAAAAGCTTGTTGTTTATGCATCCGATCAAACACACTCTGCTTTGCAAAAAGCCTGCCAGGTATCTTTGTAAAACTACGCACAAGCATACATAAAATTGCACCCACTAATAACACAAAAAATTCCGAAGATGATGCTTTATACTGAACTATTGAGTCATGATTATTTTTGGAGGATGAGGGGGGTGGAGTCCAAAATTTTGTTTGTAATGACTGTGTTATGTGCCCATTTTTCGTAAATCAAGTATAAATATTCAAGTGGTACTATGTGAGGTGAGTGATAGTAAATGCACTTCATATATGACCCAACACAGCATTTCAACTTCTTATTCCATAGTCTTACTCTTACCTGTAGCCTTTGGTCAAGCTACTTTTGCTCTACACGATAATTTCTCTAACTTTGGTCAATGGATGTCACTTCGTATTAAATTAAGCACAAGCTGGCAACTATGTTGGTGCAGCACTAAAAGCTACCTTTCCAGCTGCTTGATAACTTACAGAGCATTTTCATACCATGAACTTTCCATTGTTCACATGTTCTCAAGAAGACCAACAGAAAAGGTATTCTGAACATGATGCTTATAAGCATTCATTTTCTGAGTAGGGGTTTCAGGCCCGAGGGGAAGGAGGGGGGGGGGGGGGGGGTTTCAATTTTTCATTTTCTACATTGCATTGTGTATCAAATTTTCATATTCTTAAATCAGATAAAATTACATGTTATTATTTAAAGAACGACTGATGCAATCATACAAACACAGACAATTATTTTTTCTAAAGCCAGTCACTTGTGTTTCTTTAAATTTGCGTCAAGTACATGCTGGAAACCGAGTTGGTGGGGTACTAAAACCGATTGTTCCAGCTGCATTAGGAATAAAAACTCCCATAATATTCCATTACCATGGAGTTTTTCAAGGTCTCCATTCAGCAGTCACATGTTCTTCATTTTATTTTATTTTTACACTTATATAGAGATGTGTGTATTTATGGATATATTTTTACCATGGTGAAGTTATTCTTGCTATTTGTAATGTCTTTTATATTCTATGATATTTTTTTTTCTAATTAATGACAGATAGGAGGGATCCATCCAGAAAATTGCAAGCTGCTAAAAACAGACTCTTCAACAAATTATGCCCTTTCTCCAAATTTACTCAGTAAAGCAATTTCAGATGACATTTCCACTGGATTGGTCCCTTTCTTCTTATGTGCTACAGTAAGACTGAAAATACTTTCCTTGGTTGCTTTATTTTGATGCTCTTTGACCTTGACCATGTGTTTTCTTTTGGTGATTCTTTCAGTATAACATATGGTAGAATTAAGACATGTACTCTTTTTTTTTTTGTCTTCTAAACACGTCAATGGAACAAGTTGGTGCATCCTAAAAGGTCTATTGGCTCTGTACTTGGGCAAGCACTGTTTTATTTTTAGGTAGAATGCTGACGATGACTTGGGAATATGAAAATCTTCTTTGAAACCTATACTTATCATCTGGTTACTCTATTGGAATAAACTAGAAAAAGCTCACTAAATCCTTGATTTAGTCAACTGTTAAGACATTTAGTAACTGAATTTTGAATTGGTTGCAAACGTGTTTTTGTTCAATAGGTTCTCAAAAGATTAGTTTGATCACACTAGCTGCAAATAAATCCGCCACTCGTATGCTTGAGAATTAATAAATCGTAAGATTTTTGTCATCTGCAGCACATATAAAGCTTACTGAATTCAGGAGCTGGATAGAGATCTGTGGATCCTTATGGTTTTTGACTTGGGGTTATTTGGGCATCACCAAATTGTGCAATGGACGTAGGGGTTGGTTATTAGGATAGATATTCAAAAGGACATTATCTTTTTTTTCCCTGTGATAAAACTCTAGAAATAGAACTGCCACTTACAATTCTTGCATGTAATGGTTTCTCTCAAGACTAGAACCTTACAGTTTGTGTTTGCAAGCTAGAACTTCTACTGTTGCAGTAGGCTGTGGCTCCTTAATGGGATCACAGAATATATAGATAAGAAATGTGATTGGTATCTTATGGGTGTTGAAGTTGTAAATTTTTTTGTACAAGACAATTTGGTTGGACTAGCAATAATCTAGATATAAAGTTCATGTTCCATTTGAATCGGTGATTATGTATGTGAATCCTTATACATGGTCATGTAATGTGATTGTAAGTAGAATTTACTCCTTCCTTCCTTTTTTTTTTCTTTCTTTTTTGGTATCTTAATGGTTCTGAAAGTCTTATCATGTTCTTGCAGGTAGGCACCACATCATCAACAGCTGTTGACCCTTTACTTTCTCTAGGAAAGATTGCTAAGGTAACAGGTAGCCTGTGTTTAGTGAAATAAGCAAGAAATCTGCCTGTACAAAACTCCATACTCTATTGTTATCAAGATCTAGCAGCAATGGCAAGTGCATTCTTGCACCCACAATTAAAGTCTAATAGGTAGAATTTTGTTTAGAGAGCTTCAGGAAGGGATGGGTTGGTAACTAGCACAAGCTAAGCCAAACAAGCAGGCTACCCTGGCTGCAGGTTAAAATGAATTCACCAAGTAACCCTCTCTCTCTCTCTCTCTACACACACAGACACACAGATCCCAGTAGAATTCCGAAAGAAACATGTTAGAAAACTCAGAAACATTGACATAAAAAATTAACCTGTCTATTAGAAGGCCTGTAATGAAAAATTGTTTATGATAACTAATTCCGGCGTTTCTGCATCCTAAAAACCTCCTTCAGTACATTCCAGTTCTCAAACCCTTTGAGGATTTTTTTTTATCTAGACATGTGTGAGATCCTATATGATGACCTTGATGACACTACCATGAAAGTTTTTGTTCGTGATAACAAAGGTTGTATACATGGCCTCTTGACAGAATAATGGAATATGGTTTCATGTGGATGCTGCATATGCTGGAAGTGCATGTATTTGTCCAGAATATCGTTGTTACATTGATGGTGTTGAAGAAGCTGACTCTTTCAACATGAATGCTCATAAATGGTTTCTGACAAACTTTGATTGTTCGGCTCTTTGGGTAAAGGTATGCTCTTTTCTTGTCTGCTCATATTTATCATATGTTGGCCCATGTTTAATGATTTTTACATTTTTTTCATGCTATCTGCAGCAATTATTGTTTTGTCCACAAGCACTTACCGCTCACTCACTCTCAGTGGTGCTAAAACCTGAACACCCCCCCCCCCCCCCCCCTCTCTCTCACTCACACACACAAACACGTGCCTGCTAGCATGCACACTCTTTGTGTGCACTTAAGTTGCAGTTCATACGTAATTGAACCCCTTATTGGCAGTGGCAGTTCCCTCCTGTAGAAAACGAGAATTGGGGTGGGATTCTTTTGGAGTTTGAGGTTAAGGTTCCTTTTAGTAAGTCAGTAACATAAAAACCATCATATCCAATATCTTTAGAATAAAATTTCATGGAATATACACGATTGCCATTTCCTTTTTCTGTACTACTTGCAGCGAAACATCTATTGCACTGCATATGCATGCATGGTCGAGATTTTTTATATCTATTGCTCTGCGCATATGCATAGTTCTGTCTGGTCAAAAAGTCAATATTTTGGAGCTCTGCACTTTTCAGTCAGATATCTTCATATCTTTACTATCATCCTCTTCAGTATAAGAAAATATCAAACTTCTTTGATTCAACCAGTTTATACAGAAGGGATTCTCAAAAATAATTGTGGGAGGTTGCTCAGATACTCAAGTTCTGTTTTGTGCAATCTAGAAATGATGCATGAAGAAATCACTTGAAGTGTTGCGCTATTGTCACTAAAGGAATCATTAAAATGCTGCATCAGAAATGTGCTTTCAGCTCTTGAATTTTTTTTGAAATGTCAAGTAGTCCATGTAGTTCCAGATAAACAAGGATTCTCGGTAAATGTAGAATATCTGGTTTCTAATTGTCCAAGAAGAAATGAAAAACTAGTTGCTATGATTAAAACGCGAGGACTATGATTGCTGTAATTCCTAAATTGTTTGGGCTGCTGATTGTTATTCCTTTGGTTAGTTAGTTGTTTGAATATGTTAATACATTAAATGAGTTTTATCTTTATGCTGGACAACAGGATAGAAATGCTTTAATCCAGTCCCTCTCTACGAATCCCGAGTTCCTGAAGAACAAAGTAAGAATCCTTAACATCTTCTTAATCTTATTTCCATACAATTTTTGCACCCGAAGTTCACTAAGTAAAGGATTATGTTGTGAGGACTTGAAGGGCGGGAATTTCCATGTCTTCCCAAAGTGTGCTACAATGAATTTGATTTGACTGCCATTAGATGTGTTTCATCGATATGCAATTCAAGAGCTCCAAAATAGCCCATTTAATTTTCTTAGAAGATATTCATGTTAATCTCCCAACTTGGGGGTTACAGCTTTCATGATTTAAATTTTGTTATACATGTTAATCTCTGAACTTGTTTTCTTAACATGTTTATATGCCTTAAAAGGTTACAGGGTTATGTAACATTAGAATGGATTTTTAATATCAAACAAATTAAATTCTTAACCAATCATAATTTATGGATTACGATGCACATTTCAGTCATGGTATTTCCTAACATATTGACATGTCAGGCCTCTCAAGCAAAAATGGTTGTGGACTACAAAGATTGGCAAATTCCTCTTGGACGTCGGTTTAGGTGTGCCATCAAACTTTTGCCTCAATGCCTCTTCCTTCATAGGCTTTTCAGCCAAATCAAAAAGATTTGGAAAACTTTTGAGAATGCATCCTCTCACAAGTTTCTCTACTGCACTGCCATGCACCATATACCAGAAGTGCAATTTAATCATACTGAAAATGCTACCTCGCAGATCACTGAAACTGTGGATGGTACTGCGGTTATATGGTTTGGAAAATCTACAGTGCTACATCAGAAATCATATCAACTTGGCTAAATATTTTGAAGGGCTTGTTGCTGCAGATTCAAGATTTGAGGTAGATAGACCTCTTTATGTGTGTCTGTGTTTCTATTTTACACACCTGATTGGACCTCGTTTCTTGAATATCCACGGATCTTTCTAATACATACCTATTCACAGGGATAAAACGTTTTTAACCAGTTCTAGTTACTCTATTCTTTTTATATGTAACACCTTTAATTTCACCAAATTGGCAGATTTTTGTTGATATGGTGGCTTTTTTTTTACTTAAACCTGGTCCTGAGTCTTGTTAGTTTGGTAGAGAAGAGTTTATATTGTAAGGGTGGATGAGCTGATGCTGAAATGGCTGTTCCTATATTTGTCGAAGGGGTGTAAGTACTGCCTCTCATGTCAGCTAGCGCACCTGGCTGTTCCTGTATTTGTTGAAGGGGTGTAAGTACTGCCTCTCATGTCAGCTAGCTCACCTGACATGGGATAAGCCATTGCTGGGCTTAGTGGTATTAAGCATGAGATGCCTATTGAACCCTTTGGAAAAGATAGGAAATAAGTGGGTAACCTTCCTTCAATTGCCAGAATTAGAAATCAGTTATGTTAGCTACTCACCTTGGCACACAACCACTGCTTGCCTTGAAACAGGAATTTTCCTTTTGGTGTTGCTATTGTAATGTAATAAGCTAGATGCATTAAACTAGGCTGAAAGATTGAAAACTGGTGTGAAAGAGAGGTGCCATAAGCAACCACTATCATTCATTGCATTTTTTAATCATTTCTATGTCTACGTGTTTATGAAACTTCCCCACAGCTATGGTTTTTTATGCAAATCAATACTCATTTCTCTATACCATAATTCATGTTGCAGGTTGTCACCCCTCGGGTATTTTCATTGGTTTGTTTTCGCCTTCTACCTCCTAACAACAATGAAGATCACGGAAACAATCTGAACCATGACCTATTAGATGCTGTAAACTCAACGGGGAAAATTTTCATATCACATACAGTAAGATCAATGTTACTTTTATTTATCTTTTCTGCAGTAACTAAAATGCTCATGCAGTGGTTTCTTCTTCTTCTTCTTCTTCTTTTTAATTTATCATCTACTTAAGGGAAAGGAGAATTGTAGTTTATTTGTCTGATCATAGCCAATCTTTGCAGGTTCTATCAGGCAAGTACATATTACGTTTTGCTGTGGGAGCACCATTGACTGAAGAGAGGCATGTTACTGCAGCATGGAAGGTTTTGCAAGATGAGGCCTCTGCTTTATTAGGAAGTCTATAGGGTTAGTTAATCCTTATAGTGCAATCTACCCGTGGTTGATGAAATTGACTCACCACACTTCATTTTCCCCCATTCCTTTTGATTTATTTGATTTTGTTATTGGCATGAACACAAGAGGCCTTCATGCCATACATACATGCATGCCCCGCAAATGAAATTTATTAAATGAAACTTTAGTATTTTCAATATTTCAACAAAATGAAACTGCGTCTCATTTAATATGCATAACCCATCAGGAATCTGATGCTCTAATGTCTGTATGATTCCCAAAATTGACAAAAACAAAAGGGAGAAACAGACATATTTTGGCTGGCAACAGAAGCTGAAAAAGATCGAGAACAACTAATTTTTTTCAACATTTTGGTGTAACCAAGCTAGGTTGCTGAGAAGCCAGCATGATATTTTGCCTCCATGTAGAATCAACATCCTGTTTGTTTATATTTCTACCAGGTTCTATCGAATTGTGATTAAAGGTGAAAGGATGGATACCATAATCAGCATGAAAAAGTACGTACCAATGCTGATTCTGCTATAACTTGTTAGTAATATCCAATCTAAAATTCTTGAAAAGGGTTCCTAATCAGCTTGGTTATGTTCAGATGAAGTTTCAATTCTCACCACCATCAGGTAGGACCTGTCAGGTTCTCTTATCCTATCTCAGAATGCTGAACCTGAGAAATGGTCCTATGAGCATTAAAAATGTTGCAAGAGGCATATTATTTCCCACCAGAGCATATCCAGGCTCAGCAAATGACACTCTTCCGAGTAGTGAGGTTGGATTTTGGAACAATGAGAATTCAATTAATAGACCTTTCCTGACCATGGATGATTTCTAAGAGGTCTAGCATGTTTTGTAATTGTAATTTGATCATTGAGAGATTATACTCTCTCTGTAGGATAACCCAAATGCAGATATTGATGACCTAATTACTTGCAAAAAATAGAGATTACAATTTAATTTCAACTCGATGAAAATTGACTCAATTTGAATAAATAAGTATTTTTTTAATAGTTATTTTATTAATAAATAATAGATAGAAAATGGATATTGTGAAACGGTCTAAATCTAACCTGCAATATATAGAACATTTGGATTTTTCTTAATAAATTATGATATATTTATCTTAATATTGACATAAAAATATGTGTATAATATTTATTATTTTATCATTTAATATACATATATATATACTTTAAATATATATTAACTATTTTATTTTTTATTGAATAATAAATAATGGATATCCATACTCAAAACACAATAAATAATTTATGAAAATATAATTTTTTTACTCAAAAAATAATAAATAAAGTATAAATATAAAAAAAGCTCAACCCGTGGATAATCTTTGGCATCCTAGCAATATGTAATATATAGATTTTATAGTAGCTTTTGCATAGAAGAAAAAAGGCACACATATATAAACTTGATCTGAGCAAATTAGCATGCAACTCACCATTTATATCCTAAACTTAGTCGTGCGTTAGGATATTATTTCAGAGTTTTTTTTAAATAATAAAATAACATCATTTTATTTTCTTATATAAATAAAACAATATCAATTTAAAAAAATAAAAAATTATTATTTTGATAAAAATTAAAAAATAATTTTGAAGTTTATTTGTTAGAGACTCGTCAAGTTATTTCTGTAATCTAGATTTGAGTTTAATTATGTCAAGGTGAAAAGGTTTCTCTAATGGTGTTAGAATAAAAAAAAAAAAAACACGGCTTAAATCCTATTTTAGATAAATAGATTACAAGATTAACCTATTAATTTAACCTGGGATTTGATATCTATGTCTAATATCATAGTGTAAACATGCATAAGAGCTAAAAGTTACAGGACTCGGGAAGTTAATATCTGATAAGTTTAAAAATCTTGAATTAAAACCTTAAATTAATCGAACAATATAATCTTGAATGAACTTCAAACATTCAGAGAAATGCCAGCGTCAAGTATCTTTTTCTCTACGTCAATAGCTCCATTGTGGCTCTCCATTAAGCTGTGCTTTGGTGGCCAAAGTAAAACCCATTATGGCTATAGCTCTGTTTTCTAAATAAGAAACAGGAAAAAATGTCCAGCAACTGATTTTTGCCTTGATTTGGGAAGAAAATAAGTGTTTGTGGTCGTGAAAATCTTTTATATTTCCTATGTAATAAAAGGCCATAAGGGTTATAGAAATATTATTATTGCATTGAGTGTTGTATTAGGTTTTTGGAGTTCTTAGCAGTCTGTCATTAAAGATACTTTCTTCTGCTTTCTATTATTTTGATTTTAATTTATTTTTTAGAATATTAGCTTCTTTTTTGTTTGGAAGGATAAAATATAGCTTCTATTTCAGGGTTGCATGAGAGCTTAAAGCTTTTTACCTTTTAAGCTCTTCCTTTCATATGCTTTATAGGGTTGTTATTTTTTTTCTTGATTTTAATTCTAATTTATGACAATTTAGATTGATGTGAAACATGTAAATATTTCTAGAAAGAGCTAATTAATTAATTATTTTTGGTGGAATGATTATTTTTTTTTACCACAATTCTTGTTTCAATTTAATTGTAGGAAAAGGGATATTTTGTTGCTTTTCTTTTTCGGTCACGATTATGCTATGGTGATTGATATTTTTATACAACTTTTAGTTATTTTATCCATATAAAAGAGATGAATATATAGAAGAGATAGAGATAGTAAAAACATCTTAATATATTTATTTTTGCCGTTTCAACTGAACACGTTTTTGTTTTTTGGTTATGTCATTGATGCTTTGTGTTTTTGATAATTGTTACCAATGCATTAGATCAAATAACGGGTAAAAAAAAATGAAAATGGAATTTATAATGAAGGAGAAATGCATTATTATAACCAAAGCACAGTGTGTCTCTAAATAAAGGCGTGGGCTTAGCTCTATCCACGGCAAGAACAAGCTAGCTTCAATACAACATGACGTTCGGGTCTGACCCAACAAAAAAGTAGGTAGTTCAAATGTCAGGTGTCCTCGCATGGAGGCGTGGGCATGACTCACGCTCAGTGCAAATGCAAGCCAACTCTAACGCTACGTGATGCCCAGGTCTAACTCAGCATAAGAGCAAGGTAACTTGAACAATAGATACACTAACGCGGGGGTGCGGGCTAACTTAAGTCCAGGATAACCCTATTAAAACTTGAGTTGATTATTTTTTTTAATTATATTTTCAATGTCAAACATATTTTAGTAAAAAGGTTACTTCATTTCTCCTCTCTTGTCTTTAAATAAATAATAGAAGGGATATTAAATTCTTTTAGTATATTATATTGTATAATAAATATAATATTTCGGTCAGGATAAGGATCAAGGCCCTGTTTGTTTCTGCATCTTAAAAGCACTTTTAAAAAAAATTGAATTTTATTTTATTTTTTTAATTAATTTCAAATTAATATGTTTTTAGTGTTTTCAAATCATTTTGATGTGATGATGTGAAAAATAATTTAAAAAAAAAAAAAACATCATTGACATGTATTTTGGTACAAAAAACTATTTGAAAAGCAACCACAACCACAACCACACTTTCAAACTTTCAAACCAACCCTAAAATCCTTGTTTTTGTCCAAAATACCTCCCAAGCAAATTTCCTGTACCATCACAACAGATGGATAAAAATCATTATTTCTTGATTTTTTATATTTATTTTTTATTTATAACTGATTTATTTTTTTATTTGATTAAATTAATAAAATTTGATCAATTTTATCAAAGTGAATATTTTAAAAAGTTGATAATTCAAATTTTTGGGCTTGACAGCTCCGCATATATTCTTACTTGACCCCACATTTGAGGATCAGTACTATACAAAAATGAAAAATCGTTACATATATTCTTTCTCCAACTAAAGTTATTTTACTTTTTCCAACAACATTAATCAAAAGAGAAGCTAAAACATGTAATAAATTACTTTATTTTTTCTCTTAAAATACTCATAAAATTCATAAAATATTTTTTTTATGAGTATATTATCTTCCCATAAAATATTGTGTATTCTTTTTTTTCTTGAATACATGGTTTTTTTCTTTTTGTTATAATTTTTTTTCAAATTTTTTTTTATCAATTTTATTTTTTAATATTAAAATAATTAATAATTTAGCTTTGTAATTTTTTTCTTTTCTATGAGATTAAAATGGTTTGCAAGTTTGTCAAGGTAACCAAAATTAACTCAGTTTATGAGTTTGGTGGGTTTCTCCTTTTTTCTCTCTTTTGTTAATTGAACTTGGCTTTTTTATAGTCATTTTTTTCTCATATAGTAAAAAAAACTAGTTTTCTAGAAAAAAATATATTATTAAACTTTATAAAGTAACAAAATTTAATGGATATGGGGAAACCACTTTTCACTCATCACCCATTATACTGTAGATTACGATAGTAATCCACAATATTTTACCATTTTTTTTTAAAGTTTTGTAATGATATTTTTCTTAAATCTGTTTTTGTTAATTTTATCTTTTAAGATTGAGATTGTTGAGAATTTAACACCATAATTTCTTTCCTTTTATTTTTTCTTTATACGAAGTTAGCATGGTTTAAAAGTTTGTCAAGGTAATCTAAATTGCCTTAGTTTACGAGTTTGATGGGTTGTTTTTACTTTAGTTGAATTTAATTTTTTTATAAAAAAAATTTCACATATAGTTAAACAAAATTATTTTTTGAGAAAAGTTATGTTATTAAACTTAATAAAATAAAAAAAATTAAAGGGTTTGAGGAAATTATTATTCATCCACAAACATTGCACTATGAATGACAATAGTAATCTATAGTGTTTTGCTTTCTTCTTCTTTTTTCTTTATGTTCTTTAATTTTTGTTAAATATTTTTTTAATTTTTTTTATCAATTTCATCTTTTAATATCAGGATAGTTGAGAATGTGATTTCATAATTTGTTTTTTTTTTAATTTTACATTTATATAAGGTTAGTATAGTTTAAAAGTTTGTCAAGGTAACCTGAGTTGCCCTGGTTTTTGAGTTTGGTGGGCTGTCTTTTTTTTTAATTGAACTTGATTTTTTTATCATCTATTTTTTTCTCATATAGTTAAAAAAAAACAGTTTTAGATAAAAGTTATGTCATCAAACTTTATAAAGTCCACGAACCTATTCGCATGTTTGACTAATTGACTTGATTCGTGTGTCTAAAAAGTTTAAATTTTTTTAATTAGTTTTTTTAATCCTTAGATACTAGATTAATTGGAAATTCAATTTCATAATTGGTTTCACTTTTTATGATGTTACTATAATTTAAAAAACATATCTCAATATTGTGTTGATATTTAATTTCACAATCGTCTATTTTTTATTATATAATTAAATTAAAAAATAGTTTTTAAAAAAAAATTATGATCTCAATGGAGTCTATAATTCAGTTCACAGATTTGGTATACTAACACGACCTACCCGATTCCTAGGTTTAACGAGTTTACTCACAAGATATGGTTTTTTTTTCTTTTAATTTATTCTTTTTTTATTTTATCTTTTAATATTAGATTGGTTAGGAAATAACTTGTATTATTGATTTTTGTTTACTTTCTATAGGAATAATTGTGTCAAATAAATATCTATTTTTAAGTTGATGTTCAATTTTATAAGTATTTATTTTTATCATATAATTAAATAAAAAAATTTATTAAAAAAATTTATTATACCTGATAGAGTGTATAACTTGGGTCATAGGAAGGCTAAAGCTCAAAGTAAATCTAATATGTTATTATATCAATATTAAAAAAAAAATTAATACACTTGCATGGTTGTAATTGAACAATGCGAAGCTATTATTATTGAATATAGGATCTATGAATTGCTGACAACCTAATTTGTTTCACGAGGGAATATGAAATATGTCTTTAATTTTAATTTTAATTAACGCACAAATTGGTTAGAGAATATTTCTTACCTTTAAGAAAATTATTTGACAAGAAAATCTATATCTGTGTGTGTGTGTTTAGTTATTTTGCGAGGCATATTCTTGCTATGTATCGCAATTACATGCACTCTTACGTGACTATTATCCATTATTCTTTGAAAAAAGGGTCTCTCCCACATGCTTAGAGTGACAGAGGGTCTCCCATGGCAGCGAACATCTGCCATATCCATATTCTCTTAAAGTCTGTGAAAGAAAGAAAAAAATCTTCCAAGACATTATGGCTATAGCTTTGTTTCCTAAATTAAAAACAGGAAAAATTATCACAGCAACTAATTTTTATCTTGATTTGGAAAGAAAATCAATGTTAGTGGTCATGGAAATCTTTTATATTTCCTATATAATAAAGGGCCATAAGGGTTATAGAAATATTATTGTTACATTGAGTGTTGTGTTAGGTTTTTGGAGTTCTTAGCAGTCTGCTATTAAAGGTACTTTCTTTTGCTTTCTATTATTTTGATTTTATTTTCTTTCTTTGTCTTTGTATCTTTTATAGTAATAATAACTGTTATTTTTCATGAGAAAATTAGCTTTTTTTGTTGTTTGGAAGGAAAAAATCTAGCTTCTATTTCAAGGTTGCATGAGAGCTTTTTACCTTTTAAACTCTTCTTTTCATATGCTTTATAGGGTTATAGATTTTTTTTTCTTGATTTTAATCCTAATTTAGGACCATTTAGGTTGAAGGGGAACATGTAAATATTCCTAGCAAGAGATGATTATTTATTTATTTATTTACGGTGTAATGATTATTTTGTTACCACAATTCTTGTTTCAATTTAATTGAACAATAAATCAATGAAATTGTGTTCTGATTGTGGTGGTTCGGTTTCCTTCTGTTGCTCTTTTGCTTTCTATGCTGGTGATGTATTGACTCCATTTCTTTATTTTTTTTATTATTATTTAAATTTGAATAAGTGCTTCTATGGTGTGGTTTAGTGCACTGTTTGTGGAGAAATAATTAATTATATCGCCCACTCGTATAATTGAATCAAATCATTTTTTTCTTTGGTTTCTGTCCTTTCTTGGTAATGTCTCCTCCAACCCTGTTACCTAAAATACTAACTGATGTTACTGTAGCTTAGAGCATGGCCAGCACCCCATTTTGAAGCGGCTTTGCTACACTGTTGTCTCTAACATCGTTGTCTTTAGCATCCAATTCCCATGCACTGGGAGGAACATCCACAGCAGGGGAGCTGTTGAGAAACCCTTGAGGCTGCAGCATTCCACAAACATCACTCAATGGCTCGTTTTTTGTTTTCGACACATTTAGCAGCTCATTTTCAATCCAATCTTCCCTCTCGGCTTGTTTATAATTCATGTTGCCTCTTGCAGCAAACTATCATATCATATTTTCTTATCCTCCTTACATAAAAATATGTTTTGTCGATGATTTTTTTTAATCAAGTTGCATTATCAAGTGATGCGTGTTGTGTAAACTGGGATTTATCCCAGCTTTTGTTGCATGGATATATTCAGAGTTCCTAGAGCATAAGAAACCTTTATCCCTAAAGATAGTGATTTATCACAGTTTATAGTGATTGATATTAATTTTCCCTACTGTGCAATACGAATTTTAGTTACTATATTGATATAAAAGAGATAAATATATAGAATAGATAAAGATAGTGAAAACATCTTATTTTATTTATGTTTTTGTTTTTTATGTCATTGATGCTTTGTGTTTATGATAATTGTCACCGTTGTGCTAGATCAAACAATGGGTCAAAAAAGAATCAAAATGGAATTGATAAGGAAGGAGAAATCTCGTATGCTTACATTCAGGAAGAGGAAGGCAGGTTTGCTTAAAAAGGCTTCTGAGTTCTCTATTCTTTGCGGTGTTGATGCATGCGTCATAATCTTTGGACCAAAGGAGAAGGATGATCATCAGCCTGTAGCACCTGAGACTTGGCCTCCAAGTTCTGAAGAGGTTAGGTGTATTATTAGCAGGTACAAGGGTAGTGATCAACCAAGAAGATGCTATCAGGTCTCTGATTACTTTGCTGATAAAAAGAAACAGATTGATTCTGAGCTTGCAAGATTGCACAAGCAAATTATCAAAACTAAGTACCCTGCATGGGATGATCGTCTCAACAGCCTTTATGCAGATCAATTAAGGGTTCTTGTTGGTCATTTGGATGCTAAAATCGATCTTACTGAGAAGAAACTTGGAAGTTTCAACTCAAATCAGTATTCCATGGGTGCACCAGGGGTGCAAGCTGCCTCGCTTAGTCCAAGCGTTTCTCACGACAATATGGAAAGCTACATGAAGAGCAGAGATGACAATTTACTGCAGCTTATTCACAATTCGAATCCCTTTGATGCTCAACCAGCTATGGTATTCTACCCTGAGCAGAGTTCTCACGTCACCAACTTACTGGAGAGGAAGTATAGCAATGGCTGCCCAACAGACTTGCAGGTTTACTATGAACCAAGGCCTTTAGATGATCAATTACTAGTCGGTTTTCAATCTAAACAGACTTCTTATAGGACTACAAGGAATGCAAGTTTTTGGGAGAGCAACAATGGCAACTGCTATTCAACAGACCTGCAACTTTACTTAGAACCAAATCCATTGAATATTGTTCAACCACCGATGCATTTCCAACCTAAGCAGAATGTTCGTAGGACTTCTTCATATCTACATGCAATGGAAGATGCGATTATGAAGATGGCATGCGATCAGAATACCAGCGATCAATTTGGTTGTAAGCTGTCTAGTAGTAGTAATCTGCCTTGTGCTAACCGCACACCATGGATGTGGGATAATGTATGGTTCAACAATGCTGATTCCTCAGTGAGCTATATTGCTCCAACCACGCAGCCAATTATGTCATCTATACAATTTCCCATGTCAAGCTTTCCTCATCAGATGCAGTCTTCTGAAGCAAGTGATTTCACTGGTAACCTTGAGTTTGAAGGGAAGGGTCAAGGCTACAACTAGATGCATGCAGGATTTTAAATTTTTTTCTTACAAATTATGCTTTAATAACAGTAAGCTACCACTTCAAGTTTCTTGAACAGCTTTGAACAATAACCCAGATCTAATTACAGTGATTTTTAGCTCTACATTTTGATGTATGAGGAGATGATTTGGGAATATCAAATTATCATCCATAATTACAGTGATTTTTAGTTCTACATTTTGATGTGTATTAGTGGAGACCAAGACGTTTAAAGAAGTTCAAAAACCAAAAACATATATATAGAGAGAGAAAGAGACTATCGAAGCTCTCTCCCATGTCCCTTGCAAAAATGTTGTTTCCTCCTTTAAAACCCACCAGTAGCTGTCTATTATCAGCTAGCTGGCTAGCTAGTGCAGTAGTGCATTTCACTTTCTCTATAAAGAGCAAAGTCTGAAGTCTAAACCCATCCCTCAAGTTCTAGCTCTAGCAGTACACATTTCCATGTCCAATCAAGAAGCAACCAATTATTATGCATGCAAGTCTTGAAAGTTTTACAGTAGTAGTAAATGTTTTGATTTTGAATTGTGTTTATGCATTTTAACGCTGAATTAATCTTGATATTAATGTGCTTGAACCAGATTATGAAAAAGTTTGTACCAATGCTGATTCTGCCATAGCTTGTTTGGAATATCCAATCTAAAATTCTTTAAAAATGGTCACCGTCAACTTGGTTACGTTCATATGAAATTTCAATTCTCACCATGAGATAGGGCCTATCAGGAATCCTGAACCTGAGAAAAAGAAAGGCATATGCGTTCTCAGCGTGGAATTATCTTCTTCATATCCAGGATGCATTCAAAGTTTCATGCAGCATAGCACTTGACAAACCTTGCTGCTGTTTGCCCTATGAACATCGTAAAAAATATGGTGAACTTGAAACATGTATCAGATTCTGCTCCAAATTAACCTGAAACAACATTATAAAATGTACTTGATGGTGAACTTGCTTAGTTTCATGATAAAAACATCTATCAGATTCTGCTCCAAATTAACCTGAAATAACATTATAAAATGTTCTTGATGGTGAACTTGCTTAGTTTCATGATTGATTGCCATTTATTTTACACAAGCAAAAGAAGGAGGGAAATGAAAAAAAATTGGTGGGTTTTTTCTTTCCATCATGAAATTGATGCTCGAATGTCTGTATGATTCCCAAATTTGACATGACACTAAAAAAGGTAACAGACATTTTATAGGCAAAGCTTAAAAAGATGGAGAATAATTAATTTTTTCATGATATTTTGCCTCAATGTTCAATCGCCATCCTGATTGTTTACATTTCTTCCAAGTTCTATCGAATTTTGATCTAAAGGAGAAAGGATGGATACCATAATCAACTTGAAAAAGTTTGTACCAATGCTGATTCTGCTATAATCTGCTGGGAATATCCAATCTAAAATTCTTGAAAGATAGTCCCAATCAGCCTGGTTACGTTCAGATGAAGTTTCAATTCTCACCACCAGACAGGATCGGACCTGTCAGGTTTTCTTATCCTCTCTCGGAATCCTGAACCTGAGAAATAGTTCTGTGAGCATTAGAATTGCTACTTCAGGCATATCATTTCCCACCAGAGCATATCCAAGCTTAGCAAAGCAAAGGGATTGATTGCCAGATCCAACACTAGATCTTATTCAAAAAGCTGTCATTGAACGATTTCGAACCAAAAACTTGTTGTTCGACGACATATTGCGTCCTGAAAGTAATTTTAAATTATTTTCTAACATAAAAAAAACCTTAATTATTATCGTGACAGAATCAATCATGTTACAGAACCCTTCTCTAGTGATGAATTACAGGAACCAATAATGCTAAACCAAATGGGGAATCAAATTGATTTGGTCCATATATGATAAGATCAAATCCATGAGAAACTTCGACTCAACAGCTCTGCATATATTCTTACTTACCCCGTTTGAGAATCAATGCTACACAGAAATGAAAAATCATTACATATATTCTTTCTCTACCTTAAGTTCTTTTTAATTTTTCAAACAACATGGTACCTGGAAAGAGACAATTTTTTTTCTAAAATTAAGCTTTAAGACGTCCCTCTAGTTTCATAATTTTCTTAATGAGGCCCTTCACCGATTAATTTTCTTGATATGCCCCTCTTACGTAAATAAGTCCTTCCACCCAGATTCAGATGTTAAATACAGAGATGGCTTATGAAAATTATAAAATAAGATGCTTGTGAGATTATTAACATGTAGAATCACTCCTTGCGTGTGTAGAGTGTTTTTAAAAAATTATTTTTTAATTTAAAATATATTAAAGTAATTTGTTTGTTCATTTAAAGGTTTATTGAAGGTCAATTTTGGTGATTGATGTGCATTCATATAGTTTCATAAGAATATTCAATCTACAAGGAATTTTTCTACCAATATGATAGCTTTCTATGTCTTTGTGCCTTCATTTCTTGGAAGAAAATCATCATATTGCATTGATTCTTTTTAACTAATTGAGTTAAATATTTATTTTAAGATGATGTTTTTATTTTTATTTTATTTATTTATTGAGTTATTTTGTGAGGTATAGCCGATTATCCATTATTCTTTGAAAAAAGGGCCTCTCCCACATGCTTGCTTAAAATGACAGAGGCAAGGTGCCTCTCATGGCAGCCAACATCTACCATATCCATATTCTCTTAAAGCCTATGAAAGAAAAAAAAAATCTTCCAAAAAAATACTTTTCCAAAGATATTTTTTAGAGCAATCCAAGTCTTCCTAGTCGTTCAAAAAATAGAATATGTATAATTCGGACAGAATAAGGACTAAAATCCTTGTTGTAATTTGTCTGAAATTACCCCCGAGCAAATTTCTTGTCCCGTCATAAAAGATGGAATTTTATATTATCCGTTTCTTATTTATCACTTTTTTTCTTTAATTTGATTAAATAAAATTTGACCAATTTTATCAAAATGAATGTTTTAATTTGATTAAATTTTATATAATTTGTTTTATAACCAAATATGAAATATATCTTTAAAATCATCCAATTAGAGAATTTAATTTTGATTAATGCACAAATCAATACGAGAATATCTCCCACCTTTGAAAAAATTATTTCACAAGGATGTCTCTATTTTATTTTATTTTATTTTTGAGTTATTTTGCAAGGTATATTCTTGTTATGTATCCATTATTCTTTGAAAAAAGGGCCTCTCCCACATGCTTAAATTGACAAAGAGGCAATGTGCCTCTCATGACCATATCCATATTCTCTTAGTATTCGAAAGAGAGAGAAAATTCCTCCAAGAAAATACATTTCCAAGGATATTTCTTAGAAGAATATTGTAAGTCTTCCAAGTCGTTCAAAAAATAAAATATGTTTTCAAACCATCTGTCTCTAAACTCTTTTCAATAATTTTAAGCCAATTCAAGTTGAGTTTAGATTCCAACCACTTTAAAAATGACAAGATAAGTTGTGAAATGTTCCAAGTATATTTCCTTGTTCTGTCTGGATGATTGTGTGAAAATATGAAAGTAGTTGTTTTTTTAAAAAAAAATTATTTTAAAATATATATAAAAAATATTTTTTAAAAAAAATTATTTTTAATATTAATATATTAAAATAATCTAAAAATATAAAAAAATATATTAATTTAAAAAAAATCAAAATTTTTCAAAAATAATTTCAAACACTAACTAAGATATTTCTTAAAGAATTTATTGTCTCGCTATAGAGGATGGAATAAAATTATCTAGTAAAACAGGAAAAAATCATTATTTTTTAGTTTTTTATTTCATCTATTTATTTATTTATTTTATTTGATTAGCTATAATTTAACCAAGTTTATTTAAATGAGTATTTATATGTAAAGGCTTCATTGCAAATATATATATATATATATATATATATAAACACTAAATTGAGTGTGATATAAAAACAGAGGACTTTAAAAACAAGTTGTTTATATGTAAAGGCTTCATTGCATATATATATATATATATAAACACTAAATTGAGTGTGATATAAAAACAGAGGACTTTAAAAACAAGTTGTGTTTGAGAACCTGGTTGAATTATATTTTTTTACAATTAAATTTTTTATATAAAATTAATTTTTTATTTTTATATTATTTTGATTTATTAATATTAAAATTAATTTTTAAAAAATAAAAAAAATATTATTCTTATATATTAAAAAAAAATACAATTTAAACCGCAACCCAACCCAGTCGCAGTAAGTCAGTATAAAATCTAATCATTTGATTGTACGGGTCAGGCGTGCCCTTTTCTTTTATTTATTCTTGAAAAAATATAAAATTAATCAATGACATGGTAGCCAAGATCGATCCTTAGCTACATGAACTAGACAACAAAACTATTAAAGAAAGAAGAGCTGGGCACCCAACGACCAATCAGTCACACATGATGCAGCCACTGAGCTGTCCGTTCTGCGCTGACGATGCCACTGCATAAGTGCCATAGGTTTCTTGTCCCCACAGCGGGTTGGTGTAGCTGTCAGTGATTTAGTTTTGTTCTATATATTTTTAATAAATTGTTTTTAAGAGTTTAATTTATATATATATATATAAAAAACTTATATATACTTTAATTCGACTGGGAATCATTCTTCATTTAAATTAAATGTTTTTTATAAATGAAGTATAACTCTAGTTGTCCGAGTCAGTCAGTCGATTTACGTATATCATAATTAATTTTTAAATTCATTAAATATCTTATAAACTTAATAAATAAATAAAATATTTTAAAATTAACAGATATATATATATATATATATATAACTCAAATCTAGATTACAGAAATAAAAAATTCCTTGCCAAGGACCACCAGTCCACAAACCTTGATGCATGAAGTCAAGAGTTTTATTTAATCAGGAGTTGCAGTATTTCACTCCCAACTTGCGAGTCCTGGTTTAATGATAATTCAAATCTCACATGTAATAATAATAATAATAATAATATATAATGATGATATATTTATATAATCGTCTGACATAGTAGCTGTTTTAAGCAGTATTTTGAACCTCGTCATCGATACAAATGTGGTAGGGATCTTTTATTTTAAATTAATGATGCTATTTATTTATTTATTCTCTATGGTCAGAATTCATGCCTCATTGAAAACATGGTATTTTGAGATTCGTATGTAATAAATACGTTGCAAGGCAGCTCACTTCATTTATAATTTCACCAACTTTGAATTTAAAATCTGTTCTAGTGGATGCATCTACACACAAAATAATAATAATAATAATAATAATGAAAAAAAAAAAGATAAAGCATCTACGTCTCCATCTTGGACGGTATTGTAAAACTTTAGCTTTGAAGATATATTCGCACGGATGAAAGGTATTTCATTTTTTTGTTTTTTTCTACTTTTTTTTATGTGGTTGAAATTATCATCTTGTTGAAAACATGGTGTTTTGAGATGTGCATGTAGCGGATCTTCTAATTTTTAAATAACAGGTGTTTATAAATAAAAATTATGTTATTTTAACTTTTATAAAATTAAAATTTAGAATGAAATTATATACGTGTCAATATAAACTATTTAGTTGATTAAATAATCTTTTTATATGACCAGACTAAAAATAAAAATTACTAGATAATGTAGCCACGTGACAAATAGATAATGAAAAAATAGTTATAAATCTCTCTTTTTATGTATTTTTTTATTATTATATATATCCAGATTAGTTTATGTATATATCAATTAATTATATTGAATTCTAATTTTTTATTTTTCCATTAAGTTTCATATTCCTCTAAATAAAAGCTTTTTTTTTATGTTAAACTTTCTAACTTTCGCCTTCTTCATGATAGTAAAAGTTAAAATGAGATTTTATAGATATTCTTGTATAGTTTTTGTATTTATTATTCATTTGCCATACTACCATTTAGTTCAAATCTAAAAATAAATTATAAAACATAATTTTAAAATATTTAGTTTGAGTTTGAGGATACTAGTAACATGAAAAAATAAAATCAAGCAAATATTTATGGAACAAACAGTGGTGTTTATTTTTTTAATATACATTAGCAATATGATGCACGGTATTTTTATAAAAATAATTTTTAATTAAAAATATATTATTTTTGTATATTAGCGTGTTAGAATTATTAAAAATATCTAAAAAGTAAATTGTTATTTTTTAAATCAAAATTTAAATTAAAAAAGGCAAGCTTTACGTAGTGAACACCACTCCTTTAAAATCAAAGCTTGCCTAGCGAACACCACTCCTTTAAAATCAAAGCAAATTTGAAGCGTTTCACACCTTGGGAGAGGCTACAACCTGTCATGGGACACGCTATAGGACGTCTTTTACTTTGGTCGGTCGTCCCTGTCCTTCGCTGGTCCAATTCCCTCTGTGTCAAAATGAAAGCCACGTTGTCAACAGTGAAGACTGGCTGAGCTGTTCATGGCCTTCCTCCCTTCAAAATCAGAAAACACTGTCCATGTTTTTTAATTAAAAACATATTAAAATATTTGACCGCCTCGGTCAAATTTTTTTAAAAATAGAGTTTTTTTTATTATTTTAAAAAATAATAAGTCTGGACCCACCTTCTGAACTATGACTCAGAGTCTCGCGTCTGGTTTTGACAGTGAGAACCAAACGAAGTCAACAGACGTAAGTTACTTGCTAACTCCAGACCACTGTTTGGTTGATGACGAGGATGCAACCCGCCGGTCATTGATTTCAAAGAAAAAGCCACAGCAAACGCAATTAGCATTCTAGCCTCGTATCTTATTTGAAATGTTTCTGTGATTATTTTTTAAATATTTTTTATATTAAAATATTTTTTAATTTTAAAAAATTATTTTTAATATTAAAATATTAAAATGATTTAAAAACATTAAAAACATATTAATTTAAAATAAATAAATAAATTTAAATTTTTTTTAAAAGTATTTTTGAAACCCCGAAAATAGTAAAACTTATTTCAAAATATTTCTTGCAAAAATCACATCACAGCCACCATGCTTTCTTTTTTTATTATTGTTATTAAAAAACACCATTATTTAATTTTTTTACATCTTAATATTTTGTACAAACACCGTGGGACTGAGAGAATATATCTATAAGAAATATTTTTTTATAGTTTTTTTAAATTCAAACCAAAATTGATAACGTGAAGGGTCAACCTATCAATCCAAGTCTCAGAAATACTCGCCAATTAAAAATGAAAAATAGACTTGAATGTGAAGTTTCAGGGGCGGCGCCAGAAGACTTAATTAGAGGGGTTAAATTAAAAAAAGGTTTCTCAGGGAATCAAGATTTAAATTTCTCTTGACTTCAGAGCTAAGACTATAAATCATCTGGGGCCGAAAAGAAAATTCTTGCAAGTGCCGGGGCCGCTGCCTGCCCCTGCCCCTGCCACCGCCCCTGCCACCAGAGAGCTTTAACTTTTCTTCTTCTTCTTGACCTTTATATATATATATATTGGTGTGCTTAAACATTTTTTTTAAACGAATAAGTATGATTATGCAAAGATATTTTATATACTTAAGATAATTAATTTTGATCAGGAGTCCAATTATACGTACGAGAGAAGTTTCTAGTAGGGGACAAATTGCGGAGCAATCCTGTACAGGTCCAGTGACGGGGCTCAACTTTGATGTGATTGCTCCCATTACACTACTGTGAAATAAAATATATAATAAAAATCATTATCTCAAGCCAGCATCACTACCATGTAAACCGTCTAAAATCCCGTTTATAAAATTTTTTTTTTTTATTATTACGTAAACTTGGCTCGCTCCTCTATCGCTGTAAAATGCATGTTATGAGTTGCAATGAATTATTATTTATAATGATTTATAATTATAATTTTTTAATTAATTTAATATTAAAAAATAAAATTTTAAAAAATCATAAAAAAATTATATAAAAAGATATTATAGTGATCTATAGTGTTACGTAAAAAAACTTTAATAAAATTAAATTTTAATCAGTTTAATATTAAAAAAATAATATCAATATAAATAATTTAAAAAAAAAAATATTAAAAAGATCACAAAAAAAACTAAAAAAATTATGCAAGGAAAAACTGTATTAATCCTTGGTGTTTTATGAGAAAAGTTACACTGTTTTTCCTATATAATTTAATCTTGCTTGTAATTTTAATTCTTAACCAGCTTAATATTAAAAAAATAAGATTTAAAAAAATAATTTAAAAAAATATAAAAAATAATATAAGAAAAAATATTATAGCAATCTATAGTAATTTATGAAAAAAACTAAAATGTTATCCTCACATGTTGTAATTGTCATTATTAATCAATTCAATATTAAAAAATAAAATAAAATAATAATTTTAAAAAATATAAAAAACAAAAAAACACATGAAAAAACACTATAACAATAACAATATTTTAAAAAAAATATAAAAATAAATTCTTAATAGTAAAAAAAAAATACTAAATTCATTTTGAGCAGATACTAAATTCTCCATCCAATTTAGCTTATTACTTAATTCTCCATCATTCGGTACTTGGTAATGAGAAGATTTCAATAAAAAACAATAATTTATATCCAATGAGAATTCTCCACAACAAACATCGTATGATATTGGAATATATAATATAAAATCTTTTATTATTTTTACAGAATGGAAAAAAAGTGATAAATCTACTTAATCAATTGTCACTTAATGTGTTCTTATACAGATTTAAACAATCAATACGCAAAAAAATGCGATTAGTAGAATTAAAACTCATAGTGATTAAAAACAACTAAAAAATAATCCTCTAAAAAAATAAATAATAATATATTTTCACCTGAGCAAATATATTTTTATCATATTCTTATCAAATAATTCATTTTCATTAATGGAATTTCTCCTTGTTATATTTTTTTAATGTCCTGCATTACTTTTTTTCCAACCTTTTTTGGTAAATAATTAGATGCTTTGATTAATTAACAATAATTGTACAGTGATCATAGTGGATCAAGGCAATTAATTAGATGCTTTGATTGCCATCTTGGAATTATCTTAAATTCCAATCATGCCAAGATATAATTGCTGGTTCATGCGGCATGCGAGATGCTGCTTTTCTTTCCCTGGCAGTGCTGCCGGTGCGCTGTCGTTTCATGCAATGCCGGAGAGCTAGGGAGCATGATTGCTGGATCTCCCGAGAAATTTGTGATCCTATCTTGATTGGGTTTAGATTTTTAGTTGAATGGAAAAAATATTTACTTGATAAATACTAATTGATATAGTTAGAATTTTAATAATTTATTTGATTTGATTTAAACTTGGTAGAGTTAAGGAAAAACACAAAAAAATATTATTATTTTAATAAAAAAATAATCAATTAAAATTGTTCTAATACCCTGTAAATTCTTCTGATGATCTAGTAATTTCGAGTTAGTTTAAACTTGCAATTACAATATTAAATGAACATGAAGTTATAATTTTAAAAGTTTTTAATTAAATTATATTTAATATTATGATTTTCTCATAGAATTATTTCACTTAAAACTTAAGTTATTAGGTGAGATTTCAAGATATGATTTATATTATTCTTTAATATATTCCCTCAAGTGAAAGGTTTTTAGATTTGAAACTTGCACAGACCCATATTACTTTATACTTAATTTTTATCAAATAAATAAAAATAGTAAAATTCAAGCTCGTGAATTATCAAAGTTTTGCTATTATGTCAAAAAACCATCTCACATAAAACTTTAAACTACTAGGTGAGACTCCAAGATATAATTTATATTATTTTCTAACATATTCAAGATGTTTTTTAAAATATTTTTTTATAAAATATATTAAAATATTTTTTTTATTTTTAACATGAAAATAATAAAATAATACTAAAAATATTAAATTATTTCCTTAATTTTTTTTTTAAAACCTAGAAAAGTGCGATCCAGCAGCACTTTGTAAACAAAGAGTCCGTGTATAAAATCACGTCCACGGTCACACAGCAAGCACAAAAAGTTAGGTCACCATTTTTATCTTTATTTTCATGACTGCAGCAAAGAAACTTGAGATGAGTGGGTAGCTGATTGTATTCAACACAAGAAACAAAAAATGTTTATTTACAATTTTACTAGCTGGGTCCCACTGACAATGCCAGTTTGTCTGATGAACACTTGTGACATCAATGACGCATGATCTTGTCTCTCCATACATTGTGAACTGGTGTCCTTCGTATACCATGCAACAACACACTCACTCTTGTTTGATGATGTATATAGCTCGAGTATGATCACAAATGTTTATTTATTTATTTTTTTTAATTTTAATATACAAGCATTAAAACCATTTAAAAACATATAATGATTTATTTATTTTCTTTTATAGAAGCACTTGATGCGTGCTTTTTATTTATACTATATACTAGTAAATAAATAGAGGATGTCCAATGCAGAGAGCATGAGAAATTAAAAATCAATGACCTCAAAAGCTTACCATCATGGGCATCACACTCAAACACTCTCACTTGAAATCCAACGTCATCTTCCACTGTAAAGCATAAACAAACAATTCTATCTCCAATCTAAAATAATATAATTTATTTTCAACCCATTCTTAACTGGATCCCCATCAAGATCTTATCACATACTTTGATCCATATTGTGCCTCACAAATATGCTGTGGCAATTGATATTCTTATTCTCACACTCCCTGGCTGGCTGGCTGGCTATCTCTTTGTTTTTTTTTTTTTTTTGTATATATATATATATATATATATATATATGTGATATGGGAACTCAAGCGAGGTGATAGCATAAGCTAAAATCCTGAAAACATTGTTAATTATCAAGGAAAAAGGTAGAACCTTTAGCCTCGGGTCCAAAGGAACACCTCCCATTTCTGCCACCACGAGTCACTCACAGCACATTGAAACATCCAACACGGCAAGTGCTATATTGTTACTACCAGCACCGTCCAAGGTTAGCAGCAAACTTCAATTATAGATATATGTAAAAACCAAGAGATAGAAACATTAGTCAATACATTTATTTCCTATCGTTATAAAAGATAAGAGAGAGAGGGAGATCAAAAAGTTGCAGTCTTTCTACTTCTCTCCTTTTCTCTCTCTCCATCTTTTGCATTTGGAAGTCAAGTCCTTTTTGCTTGCTACTCGTTGTTTCTTTATATGTGTGCGCGTGTGGTGTAGGAGGAGGAGAAGGAAAAGAGATATTTTTTTTTGGGTGTTTAAGGTGATACGAAGAGGTTCCTATCAATCACAGGCTGGTTTTGCCTCGACAATCGCCACCGGCTTACCCTGGACGATTTTCGAGGTCAGTAACTTTGGTGTTTTACGTTTCAGATTTCGAGATTTTGCCGTCCATCTCTCTTTGTCTCCTTCTGTTTCTTTAGAAAGAGAGAGTCTGTAGGTAGAAGGATCAAAGCAAAGGCGAAAGGAGGGTTCTTTATAATCTTTCTCTTTCTGTATTCGTGTCCGTTGTTGATGAAAACCTGTTTGTTTCTTTGTGCAATGTGTCTGCAGATTCTATTTCCAATATAGCGACACCTTTCTGTCCAAAACCCAGATGGTGAAATGCCCCTCTTCTTTATACGATTTGATCTTTTCTCCTCTTCATCAAATTGCTGCTGCCTTTCATTGACGACCACAACGAGGGCTTACTTTCTTCAATCACTACCTCTTGTTTCCAATAATGGGTATCATTTTCTTGCTTAATAATATCAGCTCAGAATCAACCAACCCTGTTTTGAAGGCAATTCAAGGCCTGCCCACGTTGGAACTCGCCTCCATTTGTGTGAATTTGACACTTTTTATCGTGTATCTCTTCCTTATCTCTGCAAGGCAGATATTTGTCTGTGCTGGCAGAGTTAGAATCCTTAAGGATGATTCTACAGTTCCCAATCCGACTCCAATTCGAAGGTCTATTGTAGACGGAGAGATTCGTGATGTTATAATCGGTACGGGTTTTAAGTTGTGTCTGTTTTGTTGTTTCTATGTTTTGCTCTTGCAATTCTTGGTGCTGGGGTTTGATGGAGTTGCTCTGATTAGAGAGGCTGTTAAGGGGAAAGATGTGGATTTGTCTGAGATTTGTGTACCTGCTGCACAAGGTTTGGCTTGGTTTGTCTTGAGCTTTTCAGCTCTTCAATGTAAATTTAAGCTGTCTGAGAAATTTCCTGTCTTGTTGAGGGTGTGGTGGTTTTTCTCATTTTTGATTTGTTTGTGTACTTTGTATGTTGACGGGAGCAGTTTTTTTACTGAAGGATCAAAGCATTTGAGTTCTCATGTTGTGGCGAATTTTGCTGCAACCCCAGCTCTTGCTTTTCTATGTTTTGTTGCATTTAGTGGTGTTACTGGTATACAAGTTTGTAGGAACTCTGATCTTCAGGAGCCATTGCTTCTTGAAGAAGAGGCAGGGTGTCTTAAGGTCACTCCTTATAGCGATGCTGGGCTATTCAGCTTAGTAACCCTTTCTTGGTTAAACCCCCTTCTTTCTATTGGCGCAAAGAGACCGCTAGAGCTTAAGGACATTCCTCTTCTTGCACCGAAAGATCGTGCCAAGACAAACTATAAGATTTTGAATTCAAATTGGGAAAGAAGAAAAGCTGAAAATCCTTCCAAGCAACCGTCTTTAGCTTGGGCAATTCTGAAGTCATTCTGGAAGGAAGCAGCTTGCAATGCCATCTTTGCCTTGTTGAACACATTTGTTTCATACGTTGGTCCGTACATGATTAGCTATTTTGTTGATTATCTGGGGGGTAACGAGACTTTCCCTCACGAGGGCTATATTCTTGCTGGGATATTCTTCTCAGCCAAGCTTGTGGAGACGTTAACGACCCGGCAATGGTATCTTGGGGTTGACATCTTGGGTATGCAAGTGAGGTCAGCTTTAACAGCAATGGTGTACCGAAAGGGACTGAAGTTGTCGAGCTTGGCCAAGCAAAATCACACCAGTGGAGAGGTTGTTAACTACATGGCAATTGATGTCCAAAGAGTAGGGGATTACTCTTGGTATCTCCATGATATATGGATGCTTCCCCTGCAAATAGTTCTCGCTCTTGCAATTTTGTATAAGAATGTTGGAATTGCTTCCTTTGCAACTTTGATTGCCACCATTATCTCCATTGTTATCACAATCCCCGTGGCTAGGATACAAGAAGATTATCAAGACAAATTGATGGCTGCCAAGGATGAAAGGATGAGGAAAACATCAGAGTGCCTCAGGAACATGAGGATTCTGAAGTTGCAGGCTTGGGAGGACAGGTATAGAGTAAAATTGGAGGAGATGCGAGGTGTGGAGTTCCGGTGGCTTCGGAGAGCCCTCTATTCACAAGCTTTTATTACCTTCATTTTCTGGAGCTCTCCCATATTTGTCTCAGCTGTCACTTTTGGTACTTCTATATTGTTAGGTGATCAGCTCACAGCGGGAGGTGTTCTTTCTGCTTTGGCCACCTTCAGAATACTACAAGAGCCACTGAGGAATTTCCCTGACTTGGTGTCGATGATGGCCCAGACTAAAGTTTCTCTTGATAGAATTTCCGGATTCCTGCAGGAGGAAGAGTTGCAGGAAGATGCAACCATTGTTCTGCCTCGAAGCATTACAAACCTGGCCATAGAAATTAAAGATGCTGTATTTTGCTGGGATCCTTCTTCTTCTTCAAGGCCCACACTATCAGGGATACAAATGAAAGTCGAGAGGGGGATGCGGGTAGCTGTTTGTGGCGTGGTTGGTTCTGGTAAATCAAGCTTTCTCTCCTGCATCCTTGGCGAGATTCCCAAAATCTCTGGCGAAGTAAGTTAGATTCATGGACCTATTTTCTTAATTTCATAGCTTAAATGATATTTCCGGTTAAATGTGATTTCTTCTTTCTGGAATCTATTATGCATTGAAGATTCATTCCTGTTCTCCCTTTTCATTTTCCAGGTGAGAATTTGTGGCACCGCTGCTTATGTCTCACAGTCAGCATGGATACAATCTGGAAATATTGAAGAAAATATTATATTCGGAAGTCCAATGGATAAAGCAAAGTATAAAAACGTAATCAATGCCTGTTCTCTGAAAAAGGATTTGGAACTCTTCTCACATGGTGATCAGACAATTATTGGTGATAGAGGTATAAACTTGAGCGGTGGCCAGAAGCAGCGGGTTCAACTAGCAAGAGCATTATATCAAGATGCAGACATTTATTTGCTTGATGATCCCTTCAGTGCTGTTGATGCGCATACTGGTTCAGAGTTGTTCAAGGTTGGACTTTTCCTGTGTAAAATCAATGTTGCTTTTCAAATGAATGCAGTTTGCCTAAATGTGTTGTGAACTGCAGGAATACATATTGACAGCATTAGCAAGTAAGACTGTGGTTTTTGTAACCCATCAGGTTGAATTTCTGCCCGCCGCCGATTTAATTCTGGTATGGAGTTGTTTTAATATCTCACCTCTATGTAATGCTTGTGTAATTAAAGAACTGATTTGGTATCTATGGTTTATGTTTTGCATCTCATAGAGTTGCATGTTTCCCTGTTAGCTTGATTTAAATACCAGGTTGTGTTTAATTTGAGACTAGGATAGTCATTCTAACATTCGTGCATAGCCATCTCACCTTTTTTTAACTCAACCAATTTTCTGGTAGCATCATAGGTTCTTAGCATGTACAACTGGGCATCGTCACTTCGTAGAATATTAGCACATGTTTGACTAAAAATGTTGTAACACATTTCAACAAAAGTATCAGATCATGTTTGTGCTTGCTTCATTTTGTAAGACCCTCACTTCACATTTTTTTTGGGGGAAGGGGGGCTTTACAAAAGGTAAATCAGAGATCATGTAATTGATGCTTTGATGCTTCTCTTTCTCCTTCTTTATTCCATAAAAAAATATTCTCTGATATCCATCTTCATCGCACCAGGTTCTCAAGGAAGGCCGCATAATACAGGCGGGGAAATATGATGAACTTTTGCAAGCAGGAACTGACTTTAACACCTTAGTCTCAGCTCACAATGAAGCAATTGGGGCTATGGATATTCTAAATCACTCATCAGATGAATCAGATGAAAATTTGTTGTTGGATGGATCTGCCACACTACATAAAAAATGCAATGCGGCAGAATGTAGTATCGAATGCTTAGCAAAGGAAGTGCAAGAGAGTGCATCAGCTTCAGATCAGAAAGCAATCAAAGAGAAAAAGAAAGGAAAACGTTCAAGGAAAAAGCAGCTTGTTCAGGAAGAGGAAAGAGTAAGAGGAAGAGTCAGCATGAAGGTTTACTTGTCCTATATGGCTGCAGCATATAAAGGCTTATTGATTCCACTCATAATCCTTGCACAAGCTTTATTTCAGTTTCTTCAAATAGCTAGTAATTGGTGGATGGCCTGGGCAAATCCCCAAATGGAAGGAGGCCAGCCTAGAGTGAGCCCTATGGTCCTTCTTGGTGTTTATATGGCCCTTGCTTTTGGGAGCTCGTGGTTTATATTTGTCAGGGCTGTTCTGGTTGCTACATTTGGTTTAGCAGCAGCTCAGAAATTGTTTCTGAAGATGCTTAGGAGTGTATTCCGAGCACCAATGTCTTTTTTTGACTCTACTCCAGCTGGACGGATCTTGAATCGTGTAAGTTCATCTTTTTTTGCTGGAAATATATATCCTATACATGTTCTCCACCCATATATGGTAGACGACCATTTTCTTTTTCTTTGCTTCCTTTGTCTCTCTTTTGTGTCTTTCACTTTGCTTTGTGCTGATCATTTACAATCTTACAGGTGTCAATTGATCAAAGTGTAGTGGATCTTGATATTCCTTTCAGGCTTGGTGGATTTGCTTCAACTACCATACAGCTTTTTGGGATTGTTGGTGTAATGACCAAAGTCACCTGGCAAGTTTTGCTGCTTGTTGTTCCAATGGCTGTTGCTTGCTTCTGGATGCAGGTGATTAATTATCCTTTTCCCTGAGTTAACAATGGCATTGCTGGTTGCTAGACAAGATTAGGGAAATGAACAGATATTGCTTTGTAATTATGCAAACTGATTCTAGAGACCACTGATATGTGATGTGTGGTCATGAACGAAATTGGACATCATGTTGCTTCAAATATAAGCTGCAGAGGTCTAATATCTCGTTCACACTAGGCAGTCACAAGAGTCTCATTTTGAGTAAAGCATAAAATCCACAAGGTGTATGTTGGGAGTTAATCGTCAATCTTTTTCTTGACTTCCATTTCAGTAACAATCCTTTGTTCCTTCAAGGTTCACTCAATGTAGTCTTTTACGTCTTTAAACATTATATTACCCTTTTTGCAACTAAAGTCAATACACATTGCCGCTGTACCCATCGTATAAATTGATATCTGTATGGTTTCAGAAACTGATTTTTTTTTGGTTTGATGATTCAAATGCTTGAAACCTATTCATTTCTCTCCCAGTACCTTGAGCTGTTCCAATCATCACCGATGAAATTTAATTTCCACTAAATAATTAGAAAAGATTTGAGGTTGTTGATGATGAACATAAATCCTATAGCATTTTGACTTTAACTACCCATTTAAGAATTCATATTCTGTTAAATCTATTGTATCAATGGTATTGAAGGATAAATTGCCTTATTATTAGTATCCATGATTGCAGAAATACTACATGGCTTCATCAAGGGAACTGGTCCGTATTGTTAGCATCCAGAAATCTCCAATCATCCATCTTTTTGGTGAGACAATTGCAGGAGCAGCCACAATAAGGGGCTTTGGGCAAGAGAAAAGGTTCATGAAGAGGAATCTGTATCTTCTTGATTGTTTTGCTCGTCCATTCTTTTGCAGTCTTGCTGCTATTGAGTGGCTCTGCCTACGCATGGAATTGCTTTCAACCTTTGTATTTGCTTTCTGCATGGTTTTACTTGTTAGCTTTCCCCAGGGAAGTATTGATCCAAGTAAGGATGTTACTGTGCATTACTTGATCTATCTGATAATATGTAACATTTGGAATTTGTGAATTTATGGTTCTTCTATTTACATTTGCTTGTTTTTTACAGGCATGGCGGGGCTTGCTGTGACATATGGCCTTAATTTAAATGCACGCTTATCACGGTGGATACTTAGCTTTTGCAAGCTTGAAAATAAAATTATTTCCATTGAAAGGATCTATCAGTATAGCCAACTTCCTGGTGAAGCCCCACCAGTTATAGAGGATTCTCGCCCTCCATCCTCATGGCCAGAGAATGGAACAATTGATCTGATCGATTTAAAGGTATTTTGTTATGTTATTCCAGTAATGCATGTGCATTGTCATTGTCTTTTAATTGCTCAATATTATTTCGAGTCAGATTTCTTAATCTGTTATATGTTCTATTATTTGCAAAGCATTTCCTAAAGGAGAATCATAATCCCTTTTTTCTGGAATTGATTTCCCTTATCCTTTGGCCATAATCATTTTGATTTGAGTCTGTTATTAACAATCAGCAATGTTTTTATTTCTGAAGGTTCGTTATGGTGAGAATCTTCCTATGGTGCTTCATGGGATATCCTGTACTTTTCCTGGTGGGAACAAAATTGGAATTGTGGGACGAACTGGAAGTGGTAAATCTACACTGATACAAGCATTATTTCGGTTAATTGAACCAGCTAGTGGGAGGATCATTATAGACAACATTGATATTTCTTCAATTGGCCTCCATGATCTTCGTAGCCGCCTGAGTATCATACCCCAGGATCCTACTTTATTCGAAGGGACCATTAGGGGAAACCTTGATCCCCTTGAAGAACATTCAGATCAGGAAATTTGGCAGGTCTTTCTCTTCTTCCTGAACAATCTCTAAGAATTTAAAAAAATATCGGCGGTGCCTGAATTATTAAAATTATAACTGATCTTGAAATGTCTAAGAATTCTGAGAAATCTGTGCGTGATATTGTTATTATTATAAATTTATTTATTTTGTTCTGGAATTTAGATTCAAGAGTATTTTTTTTCTTTCCAAATTGCAATTCTATTTTTTTTACACAATCCCCAAAGCATGTACTGAATGATCCAATTTAAATCACGGTAGATTAGATGACTTTTATTTCCAGCCTTTAACAATATGTTGCCTTGTATGCCAAAACATAAACTGCATTGAATCTTAAAATTACTTGTATGCATTTATGATGATGTGCCCCAATTAACAGTTTGAATATGTGGCACAGGCTCTCGATAAGTCTCAACTAGGACAGATAGTCCGACAGAAAGAGCTAAAGCTTGACTCACTAGGTATGTAACAACAAATTGTTAATGTAATAGTACTGTCAGTTTTATTGATGCATTCATATAAATGATTGATTGTAATTGAGTGCATAATCTGCAGTTGTGGAAAATGGAGATAACTGGAGTGTGGGACAGCGGCAACTTGTTGCCCTGGGTCGTGCTTTGCTTAAGCAGGCAAGAATTCTGGTGCTTGATGAAGCGACAGCATCTGTTGATACAGCTACTGATAATCTCATTCAAAAGATTATCCGGACAGAGTTTAAGAATTGCACGGTGTGCACAATTGCACATCGCATCCCAACTGTCATTGACAGTGACCTTGTTTTGGTTCTCAGTGATGGTGCGTGCATATATATATAATCCCTATTGCCCCTCTTAGTGAACTCTTACAACTGTCGGGGACTGCTGTGGTAGTCACATTATTAAGCAATTTTTTGAGACGGGTATCCCATGTGTATAATGAGCCACTACAAAATGCTCATGAACCATGTTCTTTTGTGCAGGTCTAGTTGCAGAGTTTGATACTCCAACACGGCTGTTAGAGGATAAATCATCCATGTTTCTAAAGCTGGTAACAGAGTATTCTTCAAGGTCAAGTGGCATACCGGAATTTTGAACTGGATGGCATGCCCAAAACCTCCAGGTGAGAGTCAGCAAGAGCAGGCCAAGGGTTCCAAAATAAAGTGGCTGGTGCTGCTTTCCTTGCAGCTGTTGCATTCAGCAAACTGGAAGACAAATGGGAAGGCTGAAGTCACAGGTGTAGGTGCTTGCACCAAGTCCCTTTAGGAATAAGTAATTTATCATGGCAAGGCAATTCACTACCCTCGAGCATGCATCGCTATCATATTTTGTAACAGAGAATTAAGTTTATTAGTTGGGAAGGGGCAATTGAAAGTTGGCAATAATTACAAGAGAGAAAGAGAACAAATAAGAGGGAACAGTTGTATTTGTTCAATGATGTCCATAAGTAGGGTTTGTATTTCAAAATCATTAGAGCTGAACTAGTCACATGCCAATCCCCACTCATTCCACCCTGATCCAGTGTTGTTGGGGTAGTAGAGAAACTCTTTGATGCTAAGAAATTTTGTCCGCCAGTTTCTCCTTGAATCCTCCTTTTGCTGCTTCCCCCTTTGTTTTTATTCATGTATTTAATCTTCCATTAGTATCTACTTTGGTGTTTGGAGAGAGAAATAATGGTACAGAAGGGACATATCTTTTTTCTTCTTCCTGTCTTGGTATGCTTTTTATGCTATGAAATGGAGATTCAGCTTGTGTTCTAAAAGCTTTTGAAAATAAATGTTATCTTTTTATTTTTTTATTTAAATTAATAATTTTTTATATTTTTTAATTATACTATGCCAAAAATAATTTTTTTAAAATAAAAAATATTATTTTAATATTAAAACATCATTAAAAAAATATATAAAATATTAATTTTAAATAAAAATTTAATTTTTTAAAAAATATAGATTCATCTCTTTTCATACACAACCTTTTAAACCTGAGATGGCAGAATGGAATGGAACCTGACATGGCTAAGGCTATTTTAATTTCATAATAATTGAGGTAATTACAAATAGCCAAGTATAATTTTTAAAATAAAAATAAAAGTAAAATTTATCTTAAATGAAAAAAAGGGATTATTTATTTTAGTTAAAAGTCAATTTTAAACCATTACAAAAATTAATAAACATTGATATCTCATAAAGAATTTTATTTCTTGGTTTAAAATCTTGAGATTGAAATCTAAATACATTTATTAAATTCTTATGAATGCACCATGTTAATGTATTAAGATGTGTGTTTTTAAGATTGTTCAGACAAGATTTAGTCTCATAATATATTTTATCTTAAATGTGTGTATGATTACGTGGTTAAGAATGTTTTTTTATATGAAAAAGGTATTTATCTAATACTTTTTTTAAGTGATTTTTAATAATTTTAATATTAAAACTATATTAAAAAAAAAACATCGGTGCTTTTTAGGAAAAAAATAAAAAACATCGAATCCCGATGTAGCCAGGTCATAAACATATGGGCCTACTTTTGTTAACCCAGCCCGTATAATTTGGGCCGGATCGCAACATAAGAAATCCAAATCCAAATCTTTCACATCTGAGTTCTGACGAGTGACGACATCTCTCTCAAATCTCTCTCTCTATCTCTCTAGTGCCGAACGCTCACTCTCAAGTCTCTCTCTCTAACCAAGAAGGATGCAAGCCGTATCGAGGCGATTAGGGCACCAATCGCTGAAGCCAGCTGCTTCACTATCTTCTTTCAAGTCAATCTACCCGCTCTCCGATCACCGTAATCCTCCACATTCTCAGGTTTTTATAAACATTTACGATGCGCTAATTCTCAATTTCCTTATTTTTTTAGTCATTAATCTTCAGATTATGGAGCTGATCATCCACGACACGCTTCCTCTCTCCCGGCCAAAGGTGTAGGCCACCTTATTCGCAAGGGAACCGGTGGCAGATCCTCTGTCAGGTCTCCCTTTCCTTTTTTTTACAATTGAAATGATAAAGAAGGATGTTTTCTTGCTTATTATGATTGAGTAATTGTGTCTTAATGAATAGGTTTAATTAATTTTGTTTTGATGTTTAGGGTTAATTAATTGTGTTTTAATGCTTGTTTTTTTTTTTTTTTTGTGTGTGCAGTGGAATTGTTGCTACGGTTTTTGGAGCAACGGGGTTCCTGGGTCGATATGTTGTGCAACAACTTGGTGAGTTGAATGGGAAGTACAGTGCTGAGGTTCTCTTATGGCGTTAACTTAACTACTAATATGATAATTTTTATCCAAAATGTGTTCTTTTTTGTTTTTTTACCTTGATTCAAGTCTTGCGTTTCAGCAGTATTAGTTTGTTATCGTTCTCTTGAAGCGTGTTTGTTGGTCAGTAATTCTTAATGCTTGCTTGATTGTACTACAGCAAAAATGGGTTCTCAAGTGTT
The DNA here is from genome assembly GCF_000495115.2 of Populus euphratica. Lineage (NCBI taxonomy): Eukaryota > Viridiplantae > Streptophyta > Magnoliopsida > Malpighiales > Salicaceae > Populus > Populus euphratica. The sequence goes on along the minus strand of NW_011499864.1, from coordinate 402,742 downwards.
AGTTCCTTTTAGAGGTTCTGAGGATAGTCATCGCCACCTCAAGTTGATGGGTGATTTGGGTCAGGTAGAGTGGTGAATTAATATAGAGTTTTTCATTATGTAAACTGTCTGGCTGAAGCACGCTTTTTTATTGTTGCATATTTCAGGATATTTTGTCATGTTAATTTTCCTGATAATGTTGGTATCTTGTCATTTGACTTGCTCAGATAGTACCAATGAAATACAACCCAAGAGATGAGAATTCTATCAAGGCTGTAATGGCGAAGGCCAATGTTGTTATTAATCTTATTGGTAAGTGCTTCACTTGTAATATCTTTGAGCCTTCTAGTGCTTAGAGTTTGCAAATCTGCTCGCTCAGTTTTGCATTATTATTCACAGGAAGGGATCATGAGACAAGAAACTACAGTTTTGAGGAATTGAACCATGGCATGACTGAGCAACTTGCAATGGTATATTTGTCTCTTCTTCTTAAATCATGATAGCACTGTTGGATTATGATATTGTGGATGTTCTGATTTTCCTAGATGTGTATTTTGAGGAAGCACTGTATGTCCTATGTTGTCTTATTATCTTAGTCTCTGTCATTTGTAACCCAGTTCTCTAAGAAATTCATTCAGAAGTTTCCTTTTGCTTTCCACTTATTTACTGCATTATCTTTCTTGACTTATGCAGATTTCTAAAGAACATGGAGGTATCATGAGATTTATTCAAGTTTCTTGCTTAGGAGCATCTGCATCATCCCCGTCAAGAATGCTAAGAGCTAAGGCTGCTGGAGAGGAAGCTGTTTTGAGGGAAATGCCTGAGGTGAATATTTAGTCTTGGTTTTACCATGGCCTATGCTAATGATGCATCTTTTGGGCGTTATTAAGTGATCATATCATGGGAGCTAAGCTTCAACCCTACAACGATCTTGATGCATACATGGTTTATGTGCACAGGAGTTGTTATCACCCATAGTCCTTTTATGTGCTTTGTGTTTCTTCATGTTAAATAGAGGCTGTGAATTTGGTTTTGAAGAAGATGGGGATTTTGGAGATGTCATTTAGCTGTAAGCCCTATGGTGGATCCAAACTCCAAAACCAAAATTTCATCATACATTTAAGTATCCTCACCATTCCTTTGGAGTGGAGCATTTTGCTTCTACTTTTAGTGGAAAGCGTTTGTTACCTTGATCCAACAAAAGCATGCATTCCCCTCTATTCTATCCAATTTCCAATGAAAATATTTTTGTTATTTTGGAGGGGAAGCTCCTTTCCCTTTTATCATTCTTGCCAAAAGAAGAAAGATGCCTGTTCTCTTCCCATTCCTTTCACCTCTTTATCTTCTCTTCCAATTACCTCCATTTTGCATGCACTTGTGTTTTAATGTGTTTTTTGTTGATTCAAAGCACAAGTGACAAGGGTTTATTGCTTATGTTGTGTTTTGTTTGCTTGCATGTGGCACCTGTTTCATTCATGTTTTGATTGTTTGATGCTTTTATATTTTCTTGAGCTGATTGCAATCACAGACATTAATATTTGGAGATCAAATTTTCTTTATTGCACACAATACTTGTGTGTGCTTGTGAACGCCATGCGGGATTAGAGAAGTATTTTGGGTGTGAGAATTGATAACCTCTTAATCTGATTTGAATTGGTACAACCCCTTTTATTTTGGATAACTTCAACTATGTACCCTGTGATGTAAGGTACTATAAGAATGTCATGTATTTTTCTGGGGACCGCATTTATTTTTACAGATATTTCTAAAGTTACCTTAACAGGAACTGCCCTAATGCAAATACATAGATGTCCTCCTTTGGTTAACTTGTCTATTGTGGTATCCAAAACATATTGGAGAGGGGAAGGGAAAGAAATTAGTTGGGCAACCATGTTTGTAAGGTGCAAATCTAAGTTGATTTTAAGACCATGCAAGAAACTGCTCCACCTTCAAGCATTTCCCCCCTAGGACCTCCCTAATGCAAATACATAGATGTCCTCCTTAGGTTAACTTTTCCACTGTGGTATCCAAAACATATTGGAGAGGGGAAGGGAAAAAAATTTGTTGGACAACCATTTTGTAAGGTGCAAATCGAAGCTGATTTAAGACCATGCAAGAAACTGCTCCACCTTCTATAATTTCCCCCCTCTTGGTTGTAAGCATGCTGTTTTTTTGAAAGTTAAGTTTTTGCATACATTGACTTGTTACAGGCAACAGTCATGAAACCTGCTGTGATGATTGGTACAGAGGATCGGATCTTGAACCGGTGGGCCCACTTTGCAAAAAAATATTCGTTTCTTCCACTCATTGGAGATGGATCTACCAAGTATGTCAATAATGTTTGAATTAAGCATGAAAAAAAACAACCTTTCTGAACTTTGTGTCTCTATTCCTAACAGGGTCTTGTTTGCAGAATCCAACCTGTATATGTTGTTGATGTTGCTGCTGCAATTATTGCAGCCTTGAAAGATGATGGAAGCAGCATGGGGAAAGTATACGAGCTTGGTGGGCCAGAAATCTTTACCGTGCATGAATTGGTAACCTCTTTCTCCCATTTTGTTAATTTTCATATTGTGATGCTCGAAATGCTGAAGTCTTCTGTGCAATGCAGGCAGACCTTATGTATGATGTGATTCGTGAATGGCCTCGATATGTGAAAGTTCCTTTTCCCATTGCCAAGGTAAATATGTGAGCTTTTGTTTGCTGGTAGTTATTTTTACTCCAAAGAAGAAAGTGCTTTTATTACTGCTCTGAACTACCCATTAGGCTCTAGGTCATTTGAAATTGAGTATCTGATTCGCCTGCACTGAGGAGATGATACTGCTCGAGTTTGATATGATTGATCTGAAATTCACTTGTACTGAAGATACAAAAATGCTTGTCTTGGAACAAACAGACTTCTTCTCATATTCAGCAGATATCACTATTACGAGGAGTGTGCATGCACATGCTCACACTTCCTGATACCCAGCAGATATCTTCTATTATGCACAATGCCAAATAAACATACCTTGGGCGTGCTTTCACCAATATGTTTGTGGCGATGCATCCTCTTGCCTATCTTTTCTAGATGGAAATTTTGAACTTCTTGTTAGTTGACATCTTAATTTCATTTAATTGCACCTGCATATTGAATGTTTGCAGGCACTTGCAACACCACGAGCAGTATTAATTAATAAGGTTCCATTTCCATTACCCACTCCAAACATCTTCAACCTGGATGAGATCAATGCCCTTACTATCAATTCAGTTGTGTCAGAAAATGGTTAGTTCAGTAAGTTGAGGTTGCCCTTTTTGCTGCGTTGTTTCATTCTTTTTCTCACTTTTGTGTTCCTTGGCTTTGGGTCTGGCTTGCAGCTTTAACATTCAGTGATCTTGGGATTGTACCGCATAAGCTGAAGGGATACCCTATTGAGTTTCTCATCTCATATCGGAAGGGTGGCCCCCAATTTGGTTCTACAATCAGTGAAAGGGTTTCCCCTGATTCTTTCCCATAAGATTCTTTGATCTTTCATTTTGAAATGTTTATGGTCCATCACCTATTTGGAAACTTGGAACACATATTTCACCATCGGTTTCTTGAGGGAACTAAGACATGGACGAAATGACATTGTTTTCATGGTGAAAGAAACATTCATCTGAATAAACCATGTTTTACTTGGGATATTGCAGTTTTATCGCTTATAAAGTTTATATGAAGTTCATAATAAGTTCATGGCCTCAGCATCAAAAGTTTCTAAGGAGTGTCCAGTTTCCTGATTGTTTGTGTAGTTTGGAATAACCTGAATTTAGGAATAACCTGAATTGTAGATGCCCAGCAGTAGCTTCAGGGTTGTATGATTGCCTGACATTCCATTGTCATTTTTGCAACTCTTAGAAAACAAAGAAGTTGGATGGTTTATGGAGAATTTTTTATTATGCTTTGAAACTAAAATTGTATGTTTACTGTATATTGAGGTCTATTTTGGTGCCTTGGATGCTAGCACATAACAAGTTTGTGTGTGTTAGATGGAATATTAACTTTTATTAATAATGAATGGTTTAGGGTTAAATTGATAAAATCAAAAGATTTGAGACTCGATTGATAATGCTGGAGGTTAAATCCCTTCTTTTCCTTCAAAAGGATTAAATTGTGAATTTTACAAAATATGAGAATAAAAAGCATGAAAATGAGAACCAGTTTGTAAATAAAAATAAATTATACGTATATATATATATAACAATTACTACATCCTTTTCAAGTATAATGTTTTTCTTCTATGTTCTCATAATATTAAGTTTGAAACTTATTGAAATTTATTATTATCAGAACATAGAAGAAACCATGTAGCAGTTATAAGCACAGCATCATTTGAAGTCTACAATTAAACCAGCGAAAGGGTTTCCCCTAATTCTTTCCCATAAGATTCTTTGATCTTTCCTTTTAAAATGTTCATCATGTTCCGTCATTTATTTGGAAACTCGGAGCACACGTGACGCCATCGATTCCTCCTCGAGGTAACTCAGGCATTGTCCGGGACCACGGGATTGACAGCGGTACAATCCCGTTCCCAGAAAATTAGAAGCGGCGAAAAACATGCTTTTGCTGTGTTTTTTTTAAATTTATTTTTGGAAACGCACGCTTTTCCAAACAGACAGGGTGAAATGAGTGTTTTTTTTAAAAAGAATATTAGGATATAAAATAAGTAAACCTTGAATCGGAACGAAGAGTAAGAACCACCGAAAATTATTCTTGTTATCCACTGAGACCATGAAGGCCCGGCCCACTATTACCACAGCATCTAGTCTAGTCTACTCGAGTCTAGGACCCGTTTTCTCATTTTATCTCTTTGAACTTTTCTACTTGATAGGCTTCCAACGGCAACATTTACCCTACAAGGCCCGCAACATCTCCCTTCTCCTTGCAGCAGTAATCCTAACGGTAACTTATTACTCTCTCTCTCTCTCTCTCTCTCTCTCTCTCTCTCTCTCTCTCTCTCTCTCTCTCTCTCTCTCTCTCTCTCTCTCTCTGTGTTTCCGTATGTCCATCGGTCACTTTATTGTCTCTTTAAGTTGTTAATAGTCTTGCGGTTTAGTATTTCGCTTTGTTTTACATTATTTGGGAAAATTTGTTTTCTCTTTCCAGAATTGTTGTTTTCTTTAATCCTAATTGTTATGTGTAAAAGTGATTGAAAGCTCATATGGGCTGTTCTTGTTGTTGATTTTGAGTCGAGATTGCAAATTTTTAGTGACAAATGATTATAATTGGTGTCATAAATTGATTTTTGTTTCTGGGGGTATTCTTTGTTAAAATTTCTATATGCAGAGAAGAAAGGGAGGAGGAGGAATCGGTGGAGATCAGGAGATGGATTACAGTCTAGCAGCGCTTAAGCTACTGCGTGTCCATTGAAAGACAGCAGTGAGACTCCTTCTCAAAACGCCTTTACTCCTTCTCAAAACGCCTTTACTCCTTCTCAAAACGCCTTGACTCTCGGCGGCATTCTCTTTCAAAGCACCTGGTTACAGGCTCCTCCTCTTCTCTCGTTACCGGTTCTCCATTTTACCCATCCTCCATGTAATTCCTTTCTGTTGTTGTTCTCCAGGGAATTTTGGTCTCCAACGACGGTGACGGCCGTCTTCTTCTCGATGACGGCGCTGGTGTGATCGAGCTTCGCCTTTCTGGCGACTTCCGTCTCCGTCACCGGGACTTAGGTACCCCTTTTCCTTTCTTATTTATTTTTTCTTTTGGCACATTTTAGCATATATAGACCGCTCTGTTGTTCTTGGGTGTATTTTTGAAGTGTACAGGGATGTATGTGATGGTAGTTGGAGGGTACTTTGTCCGTCCTGGTGAGACTCTTGTGATTAAGATAAATTTACGAATTGATCCCCCGAGTTTTTTTATTTAATAGCTTTTCAAATTGCTTTTTATTTGAAAAAAACATTAAATTGATTGATGTATACTTGCGAACAATTTGTTTTTATACATAGTTTGATAAAATTAACTAATTGATCCCTCAAATTTCAATCAAATACTTGCAAAGAATTCATTTTGAACAGAATTTCATCGTGTGGATGATAACAGTTTATTTTCTAATTTAGGTTCGGAGGATGGTTGATCTTTCAGCATTGCCGGATGAGAAGCAATGTGGTATCTTGAAGTTATGGAGTCGTACAAGCTTTTCTACCAGCCTTTAATTCAAGAACTTATGTGATTGCTTAGATTGTTTGCTTGCTCAGAGAAAGGAACTGCAGTTTTAGAACTGCAAAATTTTTGCAGATGTATTTATGTTCATATTCTTGAAATATTCTGCAAATCTGAGTAATGGTTTCTGTGCCTGTGCTAACAATTTCTTCATGCTGTCATAAACAACCATGAAAATTGGGGAAACTATAGTTTTGAGGAATTGAACCATGACACGGCCGAACAATTCGCCATGTTATATTTTTCTCTTCTCGTTAAACCATGATATTACTGTTGGATTATTATATTGTGGGTATTCTGATTTTCCTGGATGTGTACTTTGGGGAAGCAAAGTATGTCCTATGTTATCTTAGTATTTTAGGTCTCTGTCATTTGTGACCCTGTTCTCTGAGAAATTCATTCAGTTCCACAGATTTACTGCATTATCTTTCTCGACTTCTGCAGATTTCTAGAGAACATGGAGGCATCATTTATTCGAGATTCTTGCTTAGGAGCATCTGCATCATCTCCATTAAGAGTGCTAAAAGCTAAGGCTGCTGGAGAGGAAGCTGTTTTGAGAGAAATGCATTGAGGTAAATATTTAGTCTTGGTTTTACTATGGTCCATGCTAATGATGCATTATTTGGGCTTTTTATAGTGATAATATCATGGGAGCCAAGTTTCAACCTTACAGCGATCTAGATGCATACACTGCCTTGTTTATCACCATTTATGTGCTTTGTGTTTCTTAATGTAAAATAGAGGCTGTGAAAATTGGTTTTGAAGAAGAGTGGCTATCTTGAAGCTGTCATTTAGCCTTAATGATGGATCAAAATTCCAAAAGCAAAATTCCATCATACATTTAAGTATATTTTACACCATTCCTCTGGAGTGGAGCATCTCGTTTCTACTTGTTACCTTGATCCAACAAAAGTACGTGTTCCCCTCTATTTTATCCACTTTCCCTTGGAAATATTTTTGTTATTTTGGAGGGGAAGCTCATTTCCCATGGAAATACTTGCGGAACGATGGCTGTTCTCTTCGCAAGAAAAAACTGAAGCAACCAATTTAAAAACCAAAATAACCCTAAATCATTTCCCCCCTTTTCTCCTTTGACAGCAGCTGCTAGCTGCATCTCCTCCTATCATATATCTCTCATTCTCCCTTGAAAGATTACCTTAAATCCATCGATTGTTCCTTTTTGGCAGCAGCTGCACCTCTCCACCCCCCTTCCCTCTGTCATTCTTCCTTTTTGATCGAAGACCCAATCCATCAATTTTAAGGTAATCATCAATTTTATTTTTTAATTTCTCATAATTTGGATTGTAATTAGTAGTTAAGGTTTTTCTTAATTGCTTTTGAAATTTCTTAATTGTTTCATTTACTATATTAATTAGTAACTGTAATATTTTTTCTACTCTCTTGACAGTCGCCGTGAGTTCATGACTCGTTTCTCTCCTCTGTTCTGTTTATTCTCTTGCAAACATGGTATGTTTCTTCTTCTTTTTTTTTAAAAATTTTAACTGATTGCTGATTTTAATTTTGTAATTTAAAAGGCTTTTCAAGTTCAAATTGGGTTTTGATAAAGTATTTTGTTTTGATACCATAAAAAGAAAAGAAAAAACGAAGAAGTATTCATTGACTCAGTGCTACCTATTTTCAGGTTTTATCCATGACAATGAACTAACCTAACTTAATAGATATTAATGCTAGATTGTTTGATTATTTCTTTCTTTGATTAAACTTACTGTTAATATAAAATTTTGGGTTTTGATGATCCATGACAATGAACCAACATAATATTAATAGATATTAATACTATAGATTGTTTGATTATTCTTTTTTTTTTCTTTGGTTAAATTTACTATTAATATAATTTTTTTGGTTTTGATGAAGGATTTCGGTGATTAACATAATGTTAATATATATTAATGCTAGATTCATTTGGGTGGATGTAATTTTTTAGCTTGTAATATACTGTTAATACTTAATTGGTTGCTGTTAATTATTAGTTAATTCATATTATTATTGTTTTTTTTAATATAGATAATTAGAAATATCCTATACTAAAGAAATCATCCATTTTCTAGATCTAATAAAAAAAATCCCAAATTTAGAATCAATTTCAAAAACTTGATAATGATTCTAAAGCTCATAAGGCACGCATATATTGTGAGAAAGACTATGGTTGTTATATTATACTTATTGAGACAAGGTCTATTTGTTTTGTATAAAATATTTTATAGGAAAATATTTTTTAAATTTTTATATGTTTGTTTTGAAAAAATATTTTCTAGAAAATGTTTTTTTAATGTTTTTCTTGTAAAATATTTTATAGATAATCTTTAAACTTACTTTATTTGTTTAAAAATATTTTTAGCTCAAGAAGTTTCATAAAATATTTTAAACAAAACAAACACATTCTTAAAAAAAAAAAGATGATGTGGAAAGAGAAAAATGATGTTGAGATGTATATTTAAGTGATGGTTAAGAGGATATTAATGATTCTAAATTAGATATTTAATACAAGATTTTTTTTTAATATGACACAACAAGTATTAGATATCCTGGTATCTATAATTGTTTTTAAAATAGCCTTTAACACTAGCTATTGTATGTTAGATCCATTTCAAAGCTTTTTATCTCCATCAATAGTGAAATACTTATTTGTTGTTAAAATTAGTTATATTTAGCACCAATTCTTGATATTAAAGCATTCAAGTAATTTGTTTTACAATTTTAAAATTAGTTATTTTACATCATTATTTCTTTACATATGTTTAATTTATGATTTTGTAGAACTTGAAAAGTTTGAAAATCTCTACTTATTGTTATTTTTGGTTATGGTGGTGAAATCCTAGAATATAATTTTTTTAGGTAATTGATTTATTGTATCTTGTTAATTCCCTTTTAATTTTGCTTTTTTAATTTTTTTTTATTAGTTGAACTCTAATATATTATTAATTTACTAGTATTTTTTTATAGTATTAACTTTGCAAGATCTTTGGGCTTTTGTGGTTGATGGATTTTTTAGATGTTGTTTCTGGATTTTATAGTATTTTCCCTATGCTGGAATTTTTTCTTCAGTTTGCCCTAATCTGGATTTATTCATATAAGATTTGCTAATATGCTGCTAACGTATCTGCATATTAAAAATGTTACACAAGGTGACTTTTTTAATTGGACCAAAAGTTTATTTTTGTGCGCACCAAAGTCATAGGAAAGCAAATTTGATCATTTATAGTGGAAAGATTTGGCTGGCTAGGGTGAAAGAAGGTTTTTTTTTATTATTAATTCAATTTCTAATTTAGTAATGAAGTTGGACGTTTTTTTTTTTTTGTTAAAAAACCTAATAAAAAAATATTTAATTAAAAAGTCTACAAAAAACTGAACTCAACAAAAAATTATTAAAACTCAATTTAATACAAGTCTATTTAAAAACGGTATTAGGTTTCTTAGTTTTTAATGTAAAAAAAACTAATTTTATTCTATCTAAACTGATTTAGTTTGAATTATTTTTTGGTTTGGTTTGGTTTGTTGGGTTTTTGGATCTACACCGGGATTATAAACATTCTTTAAAGTGTTTTCATTACAAGTGTCTAAATAAACTATGATATATCATAAATATTTAAGAATAGAAAAAAATCAAGAGACTTCATACGCAGATTGATAATTTTATGCTTATTGCATGTTGAGGTTTATTTTGGTGCTTTGGATGCAAGCAATTAATGAGTATATGTCTAATTTTCATTATGTTTTTAGGGTAACTTTAATAAAACAAAAAACGAGGTGATATGCTAGGGGTTAAATTGATATTTCCCAGCATAAGGATTAAATTGTAAATTTTATAAAATAAAGGAATATTTGTAAATAAAAAAATATGGATTAAAATAAATATTAAAAAATTATAAGAAATAAAATAAAAATTTATAATGTCTCCATTAGATTATTAAAAGATTTGCTACCAAACAAACGAATATAATGAAGAATTCCATTCCTTTCACGTAATACAAAATATAATGTACGTGTGTTACACATTTGAGATTATTTTCCCATTTTCAGAAGCAAGGTATCCCTTCTTTTTTTTTCAAATCGATTGGGCAACTGAATTCAGAAAGGTTTCGTTTTGTCTAATGCTATATGGCTTAGCAATGTTGCTCTCGCTAGAATGAATTATTAAATCTAATCTAGCAAGTTGATCAAAGACTTGACTAACCTATTATTTAGCTTGATTTGAAAAGTTAATTTGAAATTTAGTTAATTTAGGGCATTCTTGGCCTAGCTTTTAAAAAATTTTGAGGGCGGATTGAACTAACGGATCAATTTATGACTTAGTTGGCTTAAAAGAATTAAAATAAAATTATTTAATTATTCAGATTAAATCGAATTAATTTAGCTAACTCGCGACTCATCTTGAACTAAGACATGTGCTATAGAGTCTTACTCTAGGGTTATGGTCTCTGTTTATTTTTATAAGATGGTAATTCTATTTGTTATGTAACACACTTCAATTGAAGCATGGGAATGTTGAAGAATATGTGCAAATTTCCCAATTTCCAAAGGCTTAAACAACACAAGAAGCACTGGATTGTGACTCAAGTCATTCCATGAGAACATTACCTTTCCTTGTAGCATCAGAAAAGTGAAAATATACCACCGAAAACAATGCAAGTAAAGAGGATCAACCCGCGATGAGCTTTCCTCTCTTCATTCGATAAGAGCTTCGTTGCTGTGACCAACCTGTGATCAAAATCTCATGGCCCCAGAAAGCAGCCATGGCTCGTTTGATCGAGTTAACTTGAAAGGAAGAAATGTTGGGGCTACAATGTTCATCCGTCATGGTGTCCATGATGAGCCACAAGATAGTTATTCCATCAACATTTTCGTAAACAACAATGTTCAAGGGGTTAACAATTCTATTCTGCTTGGAAGTGAGGTGAGCATGAGAGATCCGGGAGTTAGCATATTTTTGGAAGATATGAAGCTGAAATCAAAGAAAAAAAGAAGAAATGCAGATGATGCATCAGGTTCTTCTAAGCTCGGGTCTCTTGGGATGGCTATGTTAGCAGCAGCATTTATCTTGTTCTTGTTGTTTTTATTTTCATAGATCTTGTTGTATTGATGAGTATCTAGAAACGTTGTTTATGCAGACAAAATATGTTTTTAATTATAATTCACAACAATATATATATATGGGTGACATGCATTTATCTATCATAAAGATTTCTGAGTTTTTGATATGTTCTAACCAATTTATTTGGTTATGTTTTAGTTTCTCTCACATTTCACTATTCATGTCACTGTTTATATAGCTAATTCTTTTATTTTTGGTCTCTAATATTTCTTCTTCCTTGCAATTTGGTCATCACATGTATTATCTCTTCATTTACACCCTTCCAGGTTATGTTCCCATGATTTTAGATTGTCAAGATTTTTATACATAAACTTTAGCATTTGGATCAATATGCGTCTTTCATAAATATCAAATTTATTACCACTCTCATTTAAATATAACAAAAACAATATAAATGGAAACAATTATATCAACCAGCAAAATATTTTAGCAAAATCCATTATATCGATTAGCATAATATTTTGACAAAATTACCATGAAAAATATTAATATAGTGAAACATTTGCTTATTTATAAATAATCATACTATTAGAGTCAAAACATTCTAAGCATTACAAGAAGATCGCTAAATAATACAATTAAAAACAAGTTCATATAAAGTTATGAAGAAAATATGCGAGTTGATGGATAAAAACAATAAACCTGGAAAATCCCAAAAATAGATCTAAAAAAATTCTCTAAAAAAAATTCAAAAAACACTTGAGAAATATGGGTTCAAATAAGAAGCTCGAGCCTGCACACTAGGAATATGGGCTCAAGCAAGTAGCCAAAGCCCATGCTCCTTACATGGGCGCATGGGTGCCTAATTTATAGGCATTATACAGTGCACTTAGTGTCCACCCAATAACCTCATAGGCTCGAGATGTTATGCTAGAGCCTAATGTGTTTTGATCTATACAGCATATCTAGATCAACTTTCATCTCTTGTAAGCTTAGGCCGTCACACCTAAGCCCAACGTATTTGAGTCCGAGCAACATGTCTGGATCCACTTTTGCCTTTCATAGGCCTTACCCTAAAACTCGCTAGAGAATTTTTTTCAAACCCCACACAAATCCCTTGATAATTTATACTAATTCAATATGTTTTATTTTAAATAAAATATAACTTAAAATATTGTAAGAATAAAGTTACAGTTCATCCCCTCCTCTCCATAAGAGTACAAGATCTGTGAGTTAAAATATGCCATAAATCCTTCAAGTCAAAAGTTCACAATCTTTATTCTCTATTACATAAATGTTTTCAGAGCTTATCTCTCTAAAATATCATTGCATTTTCTCTCTTTATAAAATTACTAACTTTACCATCAAAGAATCCTCACATCTATTAAAAAGAAATCTTTAATCAGGAATCTTTAATCATTTAACTTACCAAGTACTACCTACAACTACAATAATTACTGGTAACTTGATTTATCAAGCATCACTTACTTTATTTTTCATATCAAGTTAGTAAATACTTTGACTTTAAAGAATGGATCGAATTACTTAAATTATAAGATCAATCAATTATCTAATATATCAACTTTATTTTTAAATGGATTTTGAAAATTATAATGAGTAAACAACTTATTTATATATTTATAATGCCTTTAACTTTGATAATAGCTATAATTTTATTATGAAATTAGAAGATGGTAAAATTAGATAATTGGATACTTTACTATTAATAAGTTCATTAAAAAACTGAAAATAAATAGAACATGATAATCGATCATCCTTTTTAATGACCGGTTATCAGCATCCATATTACCATTGAATTTACTTTCTCAATTTTTGATTAGTCTGCTGGTTTAGTCGGTTAACATTCTTTATATTCAGCAACTCTTTAACCAACCTTTCTCTTTGTATGGTATGATTATAAAACTTAATTCATACCCTCCAAGTCAACTATATTCCACAAAACCTCACCTCAAGCCTACTAAATTTCATTAATTAATTATTACAATAATAATGAACATTATTATGTAGCATTCAACATCTTAACTTTCAAAAAGGTCGGCATGATTGTGATGGATGTTTTTTTTTTTTCTTGAGCTTGAATCTTAAGGTCAATATGTAGAAGAATTTATCCTTTTAAATAGACGGAATCAATGCCAAAATATAGATTTAAAATTATTAAAGGAAAAAACCTAATCTCAATCAACATTTAAATTGATGCATGAATATCCATGAATCAAGTAAAAAAAAAAGAAGAAGCAACATCTTAATTAAATATATAGTATTTTCTTCTGAAATTCTTCTAATACTTATGTAAAATTAGGCTATATATATATAGCTGAATAGTGTTAGAAATAACCATTATTTGACGCTAAACTGCAGCAAAACCTCGGCCACAAACAAGCCAAGGTTCTGTAATAATGCATGGTCAACATGGGAGTTGCCAATATGGTCGTGTGGTGATGAACATGTTAGTGGTTGCCCACCATTGCCTTCGAAGGCGTCAACATTAACTGGATGGTGCTCAACCTCCTGGCATAACCCTCCCCACTTGTACGGTGGTTACAACTTAATTATAAGCAATATTTTTAACTCCATTCGACCATGGAGCCCTAATTTATTGTAGGAGACATTACCACATATGTGTGTCTTCACACATTCTAGATATTTGACCCATGTATCATAATAGTTTTTTTTTAAAAAATCTAGTTATATAGACTATTTTAATATTATTTGTTTACATCAAAATTCAAAATACACAGCAAAAAGTTTACTCAAACATTTAATGAAATAAATCAATAATTAATAATAGAAATAAACAAAAAAAAAGTTATTAACAGCAATTAAAAAAATAAAAAATAGATGTAGATCAAGATATTTAATCTCACAAAATGAGATATTTATCTGTTTGTACCAACCAAATTTGATAATTAAAATCAATAAAAAATAATAAAAATAAAAACATATATGAAATTAAGTGAATAAAATAAAAGAAAAAAACTATGCAAAGTCGGCCATATCAGAAATATTATTTCAAAATAATTATTTTTTATAAAATAAAGCTCATTAGCATAAAATAAAATAAAAGAACTTGAAAATTAAATACAAAATAATATATTTTTTTAAACTTTATTAATAAAATACCAGGATAAACCGATAGAAAAAAATTTGAATATAACCACAAAATCAATATTTTTTGAAAAAAATAATGCAAAATCATAACCGCAAATGAGAAAATAAAAGGAATCTCTAACTATATTAACTCTTAAAACTCATGACTTGTATTATTAGATTGGAAGCACAACAAATAGAAAAACCACAAAACCCAATTCCCAACAAATCAAACGATGAAGGTTGAAACCAGGAAAAAAAATTATAATTAAGAAAATAAGGGAATCAAAAGTCTAAGAATCAAAATAAAAAATAAATTAGAGGGCATAAAAAAATTAACATTAGATTCTTAAATCAAAAAGGCAAAAAACTTTAAAGTAAAGAAATATAAATCAAAAGAATAAAGACTAAATTAAAAAATAAAATAATACAAACTTTAATTGAATGATAAAATCAAAAACAACAAAACTTTAAAAAAAGAGTTAAAAAAAAAAATCAGAAATCAAAAGAATAAAAACCGAATTAGAAATAATAATTCATGATAAATTATAATTTAATAATAAAATTGAAAACATCGAAAACTTTTTCAAAAGAGCTCAGGACTAAAATAAAGAATAAAAAATCTAAGAACTAAAATTTATAAAAAAAAAATAAATAGGAGAGGTGTGCACTTTTTATTAGAGAGAAAAGGAGAAAAGCATGAAGGGAAAAAAAACAACCATCGATCATTATTATTTATCACAGCATAAAAAAAGGTCAAAACAATGCTTGACATGACGAAACAACATATTTAATCATGAAAATAAATTATATACACCATTATAAAATCATAAATACATCTCACACGCTAACTGTTTTTTTTATTTAAAAAACTAATAATCAATGTGCAAAATCTAAAGCAGCCTCCTGATCTTGACATTCATGTAAAAACCAATGAAAAAATAAAATTTTCTCTGGACCCTTTCCATATTTTCCCTCAAATGTAAGGATAGAAAGTTCCTTTCATGATCTTGCAAAAATGCAGAGGCATAAACAACCTTCTTGCCCATCAGTTCATTTTCTTTATCTTGGGGCAAATAAATAATTATACTGTTTTGAGACAATTGAAAAGACAAAAGTAATCCCCAGGAATCCTTTAATGATTAATCAATGTTCTTGAAAAGATAAAATTACCCTCCCCAACCAAAATTCTTTTCCAGTGACAAAATCATTGTAATTTTATCTTTTCAAAAACATTATTTTATATATATATATATATATATTAATGATTAATCAATGTTCTTGAAAAGATAAAATTACCCTCCCCAACCAAAATTCTTTTCCAGTGACAAAATCATTGTAATTTTATCTTTTCAAAAACATTATTATATATATATAAACTACTCTTCAAGTTTCTAAGGCCTCCAATTAATACATGCATGGAACCTTGATGTAAGATGGTGACAAGACACTACAAGTGTTTGAGAGTACGAAAACATAGTTTATTCGATGGATTTTTCTTTCCGAATCCTATACCAAGGCCGGCTTTTTGCTATTACTAAAAACATTTAATTAAAATTATAATAATTTAAAAAATTAAATCTAATAAAATTTATTACTCAAGTTGTGAGTAAATTTAATAGTTAAACCATAAAATTCAAATCAATTTAATATATTATTATTAATAATATTTTTAAAGTTAAATTAAAAATTTTAATTCATCAAATCAATCATTCACTTGAAGATAATAATATTAAATAAAAAATAAAAAATAAAAAATTAATTTATTAGATCAGACATAATTATAATATTAAAAAATCCCATACGGTCTAAATACTTTTATATTAAAAAAAAATTTATACGTGCAACGTAACATATTAAATAAATTTTGTTTTTCAATGAAATATAAACTAACCCGGGATACTTTTAACATTAAAATAAAGGTACATAATATTACATTAGCTTCGAGTCATTGCCATAGACGACCAGTTTTTACACGACGAGGCCGGCACCCTGTATCTACCGTCACTAATCCCCTCGTCTATGCCTGAAATTAAGGTTGACTTAGTTTTGAGAAGATGTGAAGGGAGTGATTGCCTACCTAATTACCTGTGGTCCTAAATATAATTATAAAAACAGAAGTGTTTTGTTAAAATAAATATTGAATTAAATATCGTAAATAACATTGTAAATAAATAAATAAATAAACCTTCAACCTGTTTATTTTTTTGTTTTTTAAATTTTTTTTGAAAAAATTTAAAAACTTTTATTTTTTATTTTAAATAAATATTTTTTTATATTTTCATATTATTTTTATATACTGATATCAAAAATAATTTTTAAAAATAAAAAAATATTATTTTATATATTTTTAAATAAAAATATTATAAAAAATAATGGTTATTACACTACTAAACACATACTAAACAATGAAAAGACATCAAGTTTCTCTTGTGGGTTTCCATATATATATATATAGAGTCTACTTGAAAGAAGATTCCTCCTTTAGAAAATTCGAGGGGCATGGGAGATAACTTTACACAATATTTGATAAAGATCGATGACTGGTTTGTTAAAAGAATGGTAGGCTACTGCTAATTGCGCCTTTACATGGTGGAAAATCAAAGGCACAAGTTAAGCACAATGATGAAGCCACCATTCATTAAAAACTAGTTTTATTCATAATTTTTAAACCTGGTTTAGTTGTTAATCCAGCACAAAATCCAATTGATGGGTTTTAATCAGTTTATCCTTATTTTTTTAAAATAAATCAAAAAAATAATATTTAAAAAAATAAATAATTAATAAATTGTATTTAAATTTTTAAACGGGTTTTGTTGGATTTTTTAACTAGTTAATCAGGGTTTTATTTTTTTTAGCTTTTTCTTAAACTTAATCTGGTTTCAATTTGGGATTTTAGTTTGATCCTTGAGATATATTAGATTTTAAAACTATGATTTTATACAAATTAATTTTAACATAAGGGATTGGGGTTTGTCAAATTAGGGATAACATGATCTATTGTTTGAAGAAAATTCAAACTATTGATTTGAATTTCAATAGCGAGAATTTCATTTTGTTCAATTAGTAAATGGTTTGAATTTTGAAAATTCTAAGAAAAGCCCTAACTTGATAGATAATTAGTGTTTGGTTAAAAAAGCATAGATAAATATATAAAATAAATATGTATCTAAAATAAATTTTAATATTTTTATAATATAAAATACAAAAAGACACGTGTCTTTTTTTATCCATACCGTGTCTCTAACGTTAACCAAATTTATTTATTTTCTTCTTTCAAATCAGGTTAATTTAAAGGTGAAAAGAGAAATCAACTAAGAGAGGCTCAATGAATATGTGAAGTAATAATAATAATAATAATGCATGACAGATATATAAACTTGTCTATGGGCATTTGATTTTTACCTGATGATAAGGATCCTGCCTCCATCGCCCAACGTAGTTTCAGGATCCCGAGTTAATACAAACCACGTTCAGCGGTCACACTCCTCCAGACGCCGCCATCTCCGCCGTAATTACTCCTTGAGGAAATCAGCAAGCCACCCTTTTGGCTCTCTGGAGCGCGCTAAATATATTTTCTTGCTTCTCCTCTGATTTTAATGCTTTGTGCTATGTCGCTTGTTGTCTTTTTGCGTGCTTGGTTATGTAGCCCAAACAATTCTAATTTTTAAAATATGTTTAATAATGAGTCTAAATTGTGTTTAAAAGTTTTTTTAAAAACTTATTTAGATTTAAAAATATCAAATTACTATTATTATTTATGTATTAAAATCATAAAAAAACCATCAAATTTGATACTATTTAAATTAAAATTAAAATGTTTTTCTATGAAACACTTACATTGCATTATTAAACACAAGTTTAGTATTTGACATTTTAGAGGATTATTCTCTTACCACCCTTCTATGTTGGAATCATGCTTCCTGTGTTCTAATAAAGATACTAGGCAAACAGTTTAAAATAATATTAAATAATATTTTCTTTTGAGACTGCAATAAAGAGTATTTTTAAAAATAATATTTTATTTTAAAGTATATTAGAATATTTTTTTAATTTTTGATATTGTATATCAAAACCATCAAAAAGCACTAAAAAATCATATTACTATATTTTTAAATTAAAAATACTTTTAAATAACAAAAACAAAAATAAAAACTCTGTAAAACACCCTTTAAAAATACAAGCTAGTTTAAGTCTAAAACCGCAAAAAATAAACGGATCTAAGTTCATTATTCCAATTTAATCGAAGACAAACATTACTATTTGCCAGCTAAATGATTTGAACATTTCTTCGTCCAATAAAGGGGCTATGAGTAATTTATGGTCCATAAATGGAGATTAGGTGTAGAAAGTAATCAACTAACTTTGTTAAACAATTCTCACCTCACTCTCCTTAATTATTAACTTTTTCAATGGCAATATGATAATTGTACTCTTATAAAAAAAAATAAAAACATATTGTTGCCCCAAATAAATAAAGAATGATAAATTAACCATGTATAAATCATTTTATTCTTTAAATAAAGCTTTATAAATAAATAAATAAATAATAAATTAATAATTTTACTATAACTAAAAATAAATTTAATTTTATTGTGGATTGAGTTAGAACCTGTTTGAAAGTGTGATTATTATTGTTTTTCAAATAGCTTTTCATGTCAAAATACATGTCAACGATATTTTTTTATTTTTTAAAAATAATTTTTGACATTAGCACATCAAAATAATTTGAAAACACTAAAAATATATTAATTTAAAGTTAATAAAAAATAAAACAATTTTAAATTATTTTAAAAAAACTTTTGAACAAGTCTTTATAATGAAATATCCAAACAATTTAGTATTTTTAGTTAATTAAATTGATAAAAAGTTAACGGCATTAATCATTATGGGTTTAGTATTATGCTAGTTTTTATAATTATTTTTTTTAAATGAATTCTATAAATTATAGTATTTATGCAAAACTAATAGATATGGAATCAATACGTGGTTTAGGCAAAAATTTCATATTATTATAAAATTGATAATTGAAGAGTTGATGGTAGTAATTAGGAGGAGAAGAGAAGTAGTATTATGATGAAGATGATATTTTTCAGATTTTTTTAATATTAGTAATTCAAATTAATTTAAAAACTTAAAATAATTAGCTTAATTTTTTAAATTAATAATTTTTAAAAACAGGTTGTAACTAGAAATCAAACACTCAAATTATTGAACATACAAGGAAAATGATTGCAATTGAACTCCAAACAAGGCAATTCCAGGAAGTGAAATCACCTTTCATCAACCGACACATCAACTCTTTACTTCCACGTGGCAAGATCCCGCCGGCTACCGACAAAAGACAGCTTCCTCGTCTCAACATAAAATTAACGTGCGCCTCCACCTCTGTTTCTTAT
Source organism: Populus euphratica (assembly GCF_000495115.2). NCBI lineage: Eukaryota > Viridiplantae > Streptophyta > Magnoliopsida > Malpighiales > Salicaceae > Populus > Populus euphratica. The sequence goes on along the minus strand of NW_011499864.1, from coordinate 383,019 downwards.
TTTACGCGTTCTGTTTTCCTGTTTTCCCAGTTCCCACTTCGTCTTCTCCTCCGTCTCCCCCACTCTCTGTTTCATCTTCAATTCTCTGCCAATCCAATCTCTGTAAGTCCCGTTCTATCTTTCACCAAAGATGCTTCTTCCCTTTTGATTTGCCAATGAAAAAGCCTTTTCCTTTATTTTTTTCTCTGTGAAAAATGGTGAAAGATTGTCTACTTGATCAGTGATCAAGAATGATTCGTGCTTATTAATCGAATTCTCAGGGTAGAAACACAGTTTTTTTTGGGTTCTTGTAGTCTTAGCTTGGGCTCAGATTGTGATCTCTCCAGTTTTTGTACTTCTATCAGTACTAGATGCAGCATAACTACTGATAAATTTTAGATCTTTTTTTTTTTTTCATTTTTAGCTGGTTTCTACTGTTGGGATTTTGAGAACCGGGTTTCTTGTGTTAGAGGATTGTGAGATTAAAAATGTTGAATTTAGGTAGTGATTGATTTAGGGTTTGAGGTTTGGAGTGTTAGGATTTTGCAATGAGACGCCGGTCTCCGACAAATGTTTCTTCTGAGCTGATGGAGAAAGGGGGAGGAAAGAATCAGCATAACCGCCTTTGTTTGTTGGCTTCGCTCTCTGCCTTCTTTTGGATTTTGTTATTGTATTTTCATTTTGTTGTTCTAGCAGGTAGCACTGTTGATAAATCTGTCAAATTGGATCCAACCCCGTTAAATCCAGAATCAAAAACCCCTGCTTTTTATCGGTTACCAGACAACCCTTTGAAAAGTAGCCCTAGTGTTAGTACTAGTGAGACCATCCCATCAAACGCTACTCCTAGTAGTACTGAAACCACCCGATTGAAAACTACCTCTACTAGCAGTCAAAAGATTGAGAATTTCCCTTTTTCGAGAGCTTTGAGAACGGTGGAAAATAAGAGTGATCCGTGTGGAGGGAGGTATATTTATGTCCATGATTTGCCTTCTAGGTTTAATGAGGATATGTTGAAGGAGTGTAGGAGTTTGAGTCTTTGGACTAATATGTGTAAGTTCACAACTAATGCTGGGATGGGACCCCCACTGGAGAATGTTGAAGGGGTGTTTTCAAATACAGGTTGGTATGCCACAAATCAGTTCGCAGTAGATGTGATATTCAGTAATAGGATGAAGCAGTATGAGTGCCTGACAAATGATTCTTCTGTTGCTGCTGCGATTTTTGTGCCATTTTATGCGGGGTTTGATATTGCTAGGTATCTTTGGGGGCATAACGTTTCGAGGAGGGATGCTGCTTCACTTGATTTGGTTGACTGGCTCATGAAGAGGCCAGAGTGGGGGATTATGCAAGGCAGGGATCATTTTCTGGTTGCTGGGAGGATAACATGGGATTTTAGGAGGCTAACGGATGAAGAATCGGATTGGGGTAATAAGCTTCTATTTTTGCCAGCTGCAAAAAATATGTCAATGCTTGTGGTCGAATCAAGTCCATGGAATGCTAATGATTTTGGCATTCCTTATCCGACCTATTTTCATCCTGCAAAGGATGCTGATGTGTTTACTTGGCAAGATCGAATGAGGAAATTAGAGAGGAAATGGCTCTTTTCTTTTGCCGGGGCACCACGCCCTGATAACCCCAAATCAATTAGAGGGCAGATCATAGATCAGTGCAAGAAGTCAAAGGTGGGCAAGCTGCTGGAATGTGATTTTGGGGAGAGCAAGTGTCATTCACCAAGCAGCATAATGCAGATGTTTCAGAGTTCTCTTTTCTGTCTCCAGCCTCAAGGTGATTCTTACACACGGAGGTCAGCTTTCGACTCAATGCTGGCAGGTTGCATCCCTGTCTTCTTCCATCCTGGTTCGGCGTACACACAGTATACTTGGCATCTTCCAAAGAATTATACTACATATTCAGTGTTCATTCCAGAGGATGATATCCGTAAGAGAAATGTTAGCATTGAAGAACGGCTTAGTCAAATTTCTCCTGAGCAGGTCAAGATCATGAGGGATAATGTTATAAACCTCATTCCATCGCTTATATATGCAGATCCTCGCTCAAAATTAGAGACTCTTAAAGATGCTTTTGATGTCGCGGCACAGGCAGTCATTGACAAAGTCACAAGGTTGAGGAAGAACATTATTGAAGGCCGTACAGAATATGATAATTTTGTGGAGGAGAACAGTTGGAAATATGCATTGCTCGATGAAGGACAGCGAGAGGTGGGGGGTCATGAGTGGGATCCTTTCTTCTCAAAACCAAAGGATGGCAATGCTGATTCTGGTGGTTCATCTGCTGAAGCTGCAAAAAATTCATGGAAGAATGAGCGAAGAGGTCAGTCATGATGTAGAGCTGATGATATAGCAATAGAAGTTTGAGAAACTTCCAATGGAAGCCACAGAGCATAGAGCAAGCCGGCCCAGCTAAGGTATGGACCGTTGTCAAGACCTGGTGAAGAAAACTTTGTGGAACCTATAATGAAGTTTATCAGGCACGGATCCTTGTTTTAATCCAAAATATACAATCACTGCTTCTAATATTACTTATATTACAGGTTCTCTTCTCCTTCTGCATTATTTGTTTTGCTTAGCAGCAATTTTTTTCTGTATTGTAGTGAAATATCGATATTTTTTGTTTCTCTGATTATTAAATACAAGAAATAATAAACGAGTGTTGATGCATCTTGAGCCTTAGTGTGGGAAGTAGGCATCGGATGTAGTCCTACCATGATTCGTTAGCATTTTCAGTCATTCAAAAAAGAAAAGAGACGCAGTCCTATCACAATTTTGCTCTACTTTTTGTGCCAGCAAACAAGCTTGCTGGATTACTGAGTCCTGCAAGGGGCATCCGTTAGCCTTTCTTCCCTCAAACAATGACAGAGAAAAATGGTTGTTTATTTGAGCCGAAATCGTGAGAGCTGCTTGGTTTGACACCAAGCGTTAGCACTGCATATTTATTTTATCTTCAAGCACGAATGTGCCGCCATTATATCTCTCCGGTCCAACCTGGTTTAGACAGTAGGTGTAGGCCAATTGTTACAGGTCAGTTGTAATGTGTGTTTTGTCCCCGGGGACGGACTAAACCGTTCTAGGTTCGGTTCATCGATTCTCTGATCAAATCAACAGGTTCAGTCCAGTTCATGAGACCACCCTCTACCCTCGTCATTGGGATTTTATTCAAGAAGATGGTGATGGAAATTTAATAATAGCAAGCATGTTTTGCAGATGAAAATTAGTTAGCAGATGAAAATTATTTAAATGCATACCTCATCATATAACTTGGGATATTACTTAAACAGTACAAGGTAATAATTATTTTTTAAAATATTTTTATTTTAAAAAATTATTATTGATACCATTATATTAAAATAATTTGAAAATATTAAAAAAATTAATTAAAATTTTTTATTTTTTTAAAATATTTTTAAAACCCAAAAATAAACAAAATTTAAGTGTTATGTCCTAACATTGAAACATCAAATATATTGGTCATTGTATGTAAATTCTTGAGCACGCAAGTTTGGGACATGAAATCCTAACATCTCCTGGATACAAAGAACTCTCATTCCCTGGCATAACTAATAAGAATTAAAATAAAAAAAAATAATATTAAAATAAAAAAAGTTAAGAATAATAAATTTGATAATTATTTCATTTTTTTAAATAAAAGTTTTGTATAGATTCAAAAAAATACATGATGCAAGAGGCATATCTCAAGTATTATGAAGGACCTAAAAGGTTAACAAAAAAGAAACAAGCTTGTACATTGAAAGAAAACATACAAATTAGCATAAAGCGATCAGTCGGTTGATATAGAAATTATCAAAACTTAGGTAAGATAATCGCTCATCTAGAAAGTAAAAAAAATGGTTCCACATGATGTGTAGCTGCTCGAGTTTTCATCTTGAAGATACCCTTCTTCTTATCCCTTCTAGTAACAAGAGTAAATCCAATGTCATCACATCCAACAGAGTGTGCAACAGATAGAGATTTTAGAGGACGTGCTGAAATGGTGTCATCTTAGGTAAATAAATGGTAGGTACATAAGATTAAAAAAATGGTTTCACAAGAAGATGACAAAGACATTTGCTTACTAGTCGCGCACACAGGCAATTCTAGTAGCAATGTCCTAATATGGTCGTTTTTAGACAGTGGAGTTAATGAATTAACATCCCTAGTATCAGATGGCTTCAGCTGACTCTCAGTTGAGGAATCAGAGGCTGGCTCATTTGTGTCTGTTGCGTCTAAGAAATCAATATTTGTCTCAGCTGAGGAATCTAAGTCTTCAGAGGACATTTCATCTCTATCAGTGGCAGGGAAGGTAATGGCATTACCTTTACCCTGATGACTAGAAGAGACATCACCATTAACCTGTTTATCATTTGTATCAGTGGCAACTGAGGCATTACCTTTACCCTGATGACTAGGAGAGGCATCACCATGAACCTGCTTATCATTTGTATTTGTGGCAGGTAAGGCATTACCTTTACCTCGATGACTAGGAGAGATATCACTATTGACCTGCTTATCAATTGAAGGCTAACATGAGTGACCAAAAACTTGGCACTTTTCACATCTCTTCGGCTTCCATTTATAGTTCATATGAACTTCTCTTATAGTAGTGGAGAACTCAAGTTCAAATTTATGGATAAATGGTAGAGATGCATCTACCTCTACACACAATCGCGCGTAGTCTAAACGCTTACATCTAAATGTCAACTTATCACAAGAGAGTGGTTGACCCACCATACTGGCTACCTCACTTAAACCCTCCTTTGTCTATAAAGGAAAAGGTAGATCATAAATTTGAGTCCATATTAGAATTTTGGTGATCTTATTCATATCGAAGACAAACCTAGAATGCCATTTTTGAAGAATAATGGTTTTCCTACCAAATGTTGCTACCCAATTTTTGACCCATGTTTTTGATAAATTTTCAGAAAAAATCAAAAATAGAAAAAAACAATGAAAAACCCCAAAAAATGCACTTTAATATATTTGCATTGTTTTTAGCATTTTCAACATCATTTTACAAAAATTAAATTTTCAAAAATATTTTAAACGCGTTCAACTTTTAATGCGTAAATTTTACAATCACTGATTTTTCTTGTTGAGTTGACGTTGATATTAATTTTTTTAAAAAATACAAAAAAAAAGAGAAAATCAAAATTTTTAAAAAAAAAGAAAGGAAAAGAAAAGGAAAGGGAAAGTTGAGGGACTAGTTTGAAAACCTAGCAAAACTTTTCCTATAAATAGCATGCTACAGTAAATGAAAAGGGGGGGAGGAATTGGAAACGAAAAATAGATTCGATGGAGAAATTTTGAGGGAGAGGGGGGAACAGAAAAAAAACCTAAACCTAAAAGTTATTCTATCTCTCGGCCGCTCCATAGAAGAAGCAAAAACCCCTTTCTCTTCCATTGGAGTCTGCTTGCCCCCCACCTTCCCTGGAGAACAGAGACTACCCCTGCCTCCCAAAACCAAAAAAAAGTCGTCGCTCATCATCTTCCCTACAGCCGCCCAAGAGAAAAAAATTGAAGCTTTCATCTTTTATCAAAGAAGCCGCCACCACAAACCCTCCCTTTTAGCTTGCGATTTTTGCTCCTGAGCAGCTCCCATTTGCCTTGACAAAGCAGGTCGTCGTTCCCTTGGTTCCCTGTTTCTCTCCGAAACCAAGGGAGCCTTCTCCTTTTTTTTTTTCTCCACACTGCTGGAACCTTCCTCTCTCTCAGCCGCTCACTTCCCCTCTTTAAAAAAAAAACAAACTAGAGGCCAGCTGCCCTCTTCCCTTAAAGAAAACAAGAGACATCTCTCTTCCCCTTCACTCTCCCCTCTCGCCGGCAGCTTCAGCCTCCATCACAGACCGAGCCAGGTCTCCGGCCTCCACCAAGCCACACAGCAGCAGCCACCAAGAACACCGCCTAGCAGCCCGCAAGCTCTCGTTCTCACCAAGACCAGAATCGGCCATTGGCAGCTGCACAGACACGACAGAAGCTCAGCCGCCAGCCGCCCCTGTGACATTTCGCTGGCCACTTGAAACAGATGAGATGGTGAAACAAAAGAGAAGAAACAGATCTGAAACAAGGGAATATGGACTCAGATCGGGAAAAGAAGGGAGCCTGGGAACAGAATGAAAAAAAAGGGAAAGTTAAAAACACTGTTGTTGCGATTTTGTTGCTTTGTAGGTGATGTTGTTCTCATCGTCGGTAAGAGAGGGAAGAGAAGAAGAAAGCAGGCCAGACTCCCCTGTTTCCCTGCTTATCCAGCGGCGGCGCGTGCCACTGTTCCGGCAGTCCAAAAACCTTCCTTCACACTGCTCCATTATGCAGAAGGGCCTCCCCAGCAAATCCCAGATTCTTTGGGGCTATTTTTGTAATTTGTGGTTTTTTTTTTATGTAATGTTGGTTTTATTTGAAATTTTGATAATTTGTGATATGTAAATGTGGGTGCATGAGAAAATAATAAAAAAGGAGATGTGTGTGGGTGTGTTTGTTTTTTTTATGTTATTGAATTATAAAAATAAAAAAAAAAAAGATAAAAAAGAATTAATTGTATAATTTGAATATGATTAAATATCTTAAGGATAAATAAAATCAAGTTATATTTTCCATGAAAGTGTAAGAACAAGTTTCTACACAAATTCGGGGATTTAATAACTGATTTATTAAAACCTTAGAATTTAATTAATATTTTAAATTTTTAAATCATCAAATCACAAAGCAGCTTACCTTAGGTAGGGTGTGCTAGGGGTGCTAATACCTTCTCTAGCCACAACTAGTCCCTTACCTTTGAATTTCTGACAAAGACCAGTAAATTTGGGTTTCCTAGTAACCTTCATGTAAATACTAGGTGGCGACTCCCAAGACCCCAAATCAAGCAAAAAGAATGAAAAATCGCCGAATCGCCGCGCGGGGGACGTGCGACACCAAACATCCAAGGATCATTTTCAATGACCTTTTATAGGTCATCTTTTGTTTTGAAACGAAACATTGTAAATCTATTGGCCAAGGATGTCACATCTTTAAGGCCAAACCTCTTTCATATCCTGTGAGCAATTGAATTCATAGCAGACTAAGAAAGCTTAAAACCAGGAAAAAAACCTACTAGGCAACAATGCCACACCGTAGAGGATTTATCCCATAATCCCTTAGTCATTTTGAGACGAGAGCCAACCAGCTTACAAGGGATAGGGTCAGGAGTGCATCGAGTGTTAAAGTCGGTAACTCTTATCTTATTAGCCCAAAAACCCGAGGGGGGAGTGGGTTGGATAGAGGTTGGGGAGGCTGTGTTTTGGGTGTTTTGGTGTTGGTTTGTGGGATTTTTAGTGGTTGAGGGTGTGTTGTTAGCTTTGGGTGTTTGGGTTTTCAGATTGAAAGTCATGACAGATTCTGGGCAGAGCTTCAAACAATAATTACTTACCAATAATTCAAATAATAACAAATCCCAATGGTACAAAGGTAAACATGCATCTTATGTGGCACATATCCAAATATCAGCTCAAGTTAACGGTTGGATCTCTTTGGATCGAAGTTAGACCAAAACTGACCTAAGATTAACGAACCATTGTTGAACATGCCTAACACTCTACTAGATGGTTTCATCTTTTTCCATTGTTCAGAATGTGTAATACAACCATAAAATATGTGTTTTTTCTAATGCATCATATATCATATACCCTTTTTGGTATATTAATGTTCCCTCTCAAGCAACATTAGATTAGTGGGATTGTTGAAATCTCGCATGATGTCCATTTCTTAGGCAAATTATTGAGAATAATTAACATTTGATATTTCATGTAGAACTCATAAATACCACTTATAGTCAGTCTACTCATCTAATGATATATTTAATCAATATGCTCTAGAATTTTGTGAATAAGATTAATGGTATAATCTAATAAATCACATCAATTTGTTGTTATCTATCCACTACAATAAAAAAAATATTTTAAAAGCACATAAATATAATAATTAAGGTTATAATAAATAGATTTTGAGGTGTGAAGATGACTATCTTTAAAGTATTAATTGACCCCACTACATTTGTTATAGGGTTAAGGCAATATACCTTTAAGATACAAAAAAGCTTTAAATTTATAAACAACAACTTCTATAAGTTTATTATGAAGTTCTATTTTATTTTTGATAAATATAAACAGAGAGTTTATAAAGAAAAATTAGAGAAAGAAAAAGATTGTTTCTTATATATTTTTTTTGTCAACATTAAACTAATATTTATAAATAAAATAATATTATTTCAGACTAATATGTCTATAAAGTTTAGAGGCTCATCTCATTATACCAATGTGTCTGTAAAGTTTAAGGACATTCTTCTTCAGACCAATATATCTATAAAGGTAATAGTCACACCTCTTCAAACTAATTATTTGAACAATATAATAGAAGATGCCATGTATAATTATTAGATTAATTGATTTTAAAGTTTTAATTAATTATCTCAAATTAATGAATTTCAAAATAATAATAGAAGGCATTTATGTTACATAATGCCAAATGTCATCATAATCATTTAAAAAATAAATAAAAACAAAAAAAAATTATGATACAATCAATATAGTCAAAATTCAATATCATGTCTGCAAATTTAACAAATATTTTTAGAATCTTTCTTGTAAATAATACATGGTGTAGTCATCGATATAAACAAAAACCTAATATTTATTCTTATGTATAAAAAAATATTTATATAATAATAAATATATTGCATAAAATCCAACAAAAAACACATCTTAAAACCATGCTATGATATCAATGTAGATATAAAGAAAACTTACTTGTAATGTGAGAATTTACTTTGTTGTTCCTAAATCAAATGTTTTAGTGATATTTTAATTATTAAAATTAAAAAGATATTACACAGTATAAATATTTATTTATATTTTATTAAGTTAATGCAGAGAATTCAAAATAAAAAAAATAAAAATAAAAAATTATATTCTTTAATCACTGAAAAACTTTTTTTTTTTTTTTTTTATTTTTATATGAGTTATATCTTTTTATATCTAATTAGAGGTTGTAGTTATTTGTTTTTGTAATTTTTCTAAATATTTAGAGCAGTTTCATTCCTTTTATAGACATAGACAGACCAAGCTTAACCCAGTCGGATGTATTCCTACCATGATTTGTTAGCATTTTCAGTGATTCAAAGAAGTAAAGGGACGAAGTCTTATCGCAATTTTTACTGTGATTCAAAGCCAGCAAACAAGCTGTTGGATTACTGAGTCCTGCAAGGGGCATCCGTCAGCCTTTCTTCCCTCGAACAATGACAAAGGAAAATGGTTGTCTATTTGATCCGAAATCGTGAGAGCTGCTTGGTTTGACACCAAGCGTCAGCACTGCATTTTGAATGTATCTTCAAGCACGAATGTGCCACCATTATATCTCTCCGGTAGGTATAGGCCAATTGTTAAGGCCAGTTGTAATGTGTGTTTTGTCCCCTCGGACTAAACTGTTCTTTGTTCGGTTTATCGATTTTTTGATCAAATCAGCAGGCTCGGTCCGGTTCTTAAGACCACCCTTTACCCTCAGCATTGGGATTTAATTCAAGAAGATTGTGTAGGAATTTAATACGAGCAAGCATATTTTGCATATGAAAATTAAACAGATACTTAATTTATGATATAATTTAAAAACAAGTGTTTATAAGTATAATAATGATTATTTTTTAAAATATATTTTGTTTGAAAATATATTAAAATAATATATTTTTATTTTTTAAAAAATATTTTTTATATAACACTTTAAAAAATTTTAAAAAATTAATTTTTTTAAAATACAAAAACAAAACGAGATAGTACTACCATGTCCTCACATTGATACATGCTTGTCATTGTATGTAAATTCTCGAGCGCGCAAGCACGGGACAGAGAATCCAACATCTCTCCGAATGCAAAGAGCTCCCGCTCCGCAGCACAACTAATAAGGAGCAAAATGAAAGAAAATAAGAGCATGGAGAGAAGAAATCAATAAATGCAGCCAAGCACAAGCTGCACGGGGAGAGGGAAGCCAGAGAAAGCAAGCATAGAGCGTGTGCATAAATGCACTATGAACGACATTTAATGAGTCCCTTGTCAATTTCTCGCCTTCCTAATACGTTCTTGCAGCTTCTTACTCTATCTATAACAAATTCTATATGTTCAAGGATTAAACTTGTGATTAAGAAGTATGTTCCCCTTGAATGCATCGAGTCGATGTGGGGTACTTTTTAAGGTCGTCTGATGAGAAATCCCAGTCTCAGTTAACACGCAGGTTGGCTTAAAAATACCCGTTATCATCGAACCAAAAGGACAGAGACAAAGCCGATCAGACCAAGATTCATAGACTTGGAATCTAACGGATATAGCATGCATTAAAGCTAGCAAAAACATCTCGTGAAACCAGATGATATGGACTCCATGTATAGATCCTCAGGAAACGAGAGAGCCTTGTTCTCATTGTCTATAAGCAAAGGATCCTCGTGATGAAGAGCTCTTATATTTCACGAGTTTCGTATTCTTAGAGCCAAGAACTGTTGCCCGAGTCTCTCATCTTTGAATTCTCTCCAGCTCCTTCAAATACCCCGCAATTCTATCGCCAAATCATGCTTCAGAATCCTTGCAGAACAGTGGTCTTAACATGTCTAAGGAATCCAAAACACATCCCTTCTTTTCCATTCTTTTTTTCAACTTCTTTGCCTTCCTCCATGCACACACAGCACTCCAAACCTACATTGTTCAGCTCCATCCACATGGCACCACAAGGCCTTTGTTCTCCTCCAAGCCTCGATGGCATCTCTCGTTTCTTGAAAGAAGTGTTTCGTCTGAAGAACACCATTCCTCTCGGCTTCTTTACTCTTACAGTTCTGCCATGGAGGGTTTTGCGGCTATGCTCTCTGAATCAGAGATGGAGTCATTGCAAAAGTTGCCTGATGTTGTTGCTATTAGACCAGACATGAGGTTCCACCTCCAGACAACATATTCCTACAAGTTCTTGGGACTTAGCCCCACAAGAGAAAATGCTTGGTACAAGTCTGGGTTTGGTCGTGGAGTGATAATTGGGTTGCTTGACACTGGAGTTTGGCCCGAGAGTCTAAGTTTCAATGATCAAGGAATGCCTCCGGTTCCCAAGAAGTGGCGAGGGATTTGCCAAGAAGGACAAGACTTTAATTCGTCAAATTGTAATAGAAAACTTATTGGTGCAAGGTTCTTCACTAAAGGTCACCGTATTGCTTCTACCTCAGCTTCACCAGAAAATGTCCAGGAATATGCATCACCAAGAGATTCGCATGGACATGGCACTCACACAACATCCACAGCTGGAGGAGTCTCAGTCCCGATGGCAAGTGTGCTTGGTCTAGGTTCTGGTGTGGCTCGAGGCATGGCCCCTGGAGCACACGTTGCAGTGTACAAAGTCTGCTGGTTCAGCGGTTGCTACAGCTCTGATATCCTAGCAGCTATGGACGTTGCGATTAGAGATGGAGTTGACGTCCTCTCCCTCTCTCTGGGTGGCTTTCCATTGCCACTTTTTGCAGATACCATTGCGATTGGCAGTTTTCGGGCAATGGAGCATGGAATCTCAGTTGTATGTGCAGCAGGGAACAATGGCCCTATCCAAAACTCAGTTGCTAACGAAGCTCCATGGATTGCTACTATTGGTGCAAGCACACTTGATAGGAGATTTCCAGCTTTTGTCCAGTTGGACAATGGACAATTCCTTTATGGAGAATCCATGTATCCCGGGAACCGGTTATCAAGCACCACAAAAGAACTTGAAGTGGTTTATGTAACAGGCGGAGACAATGGGAGTGAATTTTGTTTCAGAGGTTCTCTCCCAAGGGAAAAAGTTCTCGGGAAAATAGTGGTTTGTGACAGGGGTGTTAATGGGAGGACAGAGAAAGGACTTGCTGTGAAGGAGTCTGGTGGGGCTGCAATGATCTTAGCCAATACCGCAATCAATCTGCAGGAGGACTCGGTTGATGTCCATGTCTTGCCTGCAACATCAATTGGTTTTAATGAAGCAGTTCGCTTGAAAGCTTACTTAAACTCTACTAGTAAACCTCATGCTCGAATTGTATATGGAGGAACTGTTATTGGGAAATCTAGAGCACCAGCAGTAGCACAGTTTTCAGCTCGAGGACCGAGTTATTCCAATCCCTCAATCCTCAAACCAGATGTAATTGCACCAGGAGTCAACATAATTGCAGCTTGGCCTCAAAATCTGGGTCCCTCCAGTCTCCCGGAAGATACTAGAAGGACAAATTTCACAGTCATGTCAGGGACATCCATGGCTTGTCCCCATGTTAGTGGAATTGCTGCCCTCATCCGCTCAGCTCACCCCAACTGGACTCCTGCAGCCGTTAAATCTGCAATAATGACTACTGCAGATGTAACTGACCATTCAGGACATCCAATAATGGATGGAGATAAACCGGCAGGAGTTTTCGCCATTGGAGCTGGACATGTAAACCCAGAAAGAGCCCTGAGTCCAGGACTAATATATGATATCAGGCCAGATGATTATATCACTCATCTATGCACTCTAAGATACACAAGATCAGACATTTTTACTATCACACAGAGGAATGTTAGTTGCAATGCTTTATTGCAGATGAATAGGGGTTTCAGCCTCAATTATCCTTCCATTTCCATAATCTTCAAGCACGGAACAAGAAGTAAGATGATAAAGAGGCACGTAACGAATGTTGGAAGTCCTAATTCCATCTACTCAGTTGAAGTTACAGCACCTGAAGGAGTCAAAGTGAGAGTAAGACCTCAAAGGCTAATTTTCAAGCACATAAATCAAAGTTTGAGTTACAAAGTATGGTTCATATCAAGAAAGAAAGCAGGAAGAGGGGAGGCAGACTTCGCAGAAGGGCATTTGACATGGGTGCACTCTCAACATGGACCTTACAAGGTTAGAAGCCCCATTTCAGTGACCTGGAAGTGACATGGGCGGTGCCGGTTTTGTGTACCACAACAGCCTGCTTTTACGTGCTATTAGTATTGCCTCAGAGGATAATGATCATTAAGAATTGGTGGAGTTTGCATTAATGAAGAAAGTTAATCTCTTATAAGTTGCAGTGACCTGGAAGTGACATGGGCGTTTTGTGAACTACAGTAGACTGCTTTTATTTGCTATTAGTATTGCCTCGGGATCATGATCATTGAGAATTGCTGGAGTTCTCATTGATAAAGAAGTTTATCTTTTTTAAGTTGAAGTTTAATGTACAATTGAACTCTGAGTGCATTTTTTTCAAGGTAATAAAGTTTTACTACCCTTCATTCTTGAACAAAACGACACACACGAAGCAGATTATCCATGATAAGCAGTTCTAGAGGCTATGAATTTGTGCCATTAAATTTCTATATTCAAGGGGAATGATTTGCAAAGAGATGCGAGGAAGTAAAACAATGTTAAAGAAGATACATATCCATGGCTAATCAATCATTGAATTGCACCCCACAATTAAAAGCTTTACCTTAATGACCATCCATCAATCCATCTTATCTCAAACTGGAATTTGAAACAGTAGATTTTATACATGAGAGGCACAGGTTCTAAAACCCTAGCCATCTCACTTACACATATGAAGTAGTGAAAGGAAGTGGAAGTGTACACCACTACTTAAGAACTGCAAAGTTTGTTAAAGAGAGGCAGAATGTGATGTTGCAGACAACCTAACTGAGCATCAACCAATGTCTTCAAGTTTTGCTTTTGAGCAATTTAAAAAACAGTAAGAGGACAGGTGAAAGAAAGAAGGGAAAGGGAAGGATATGCATTGCCTCATTTCTTGACGAATTGTAAGCCATTTGCATTAGCATATCTCTCCATGAATCTCATGAATCTGTCCCACTCTCTAGGAGTCCGCATGATATATTTTGCTTCTATTCTTTCTGGTTTGCCATTGACGAATTTGGCATTAACATCAACTGATTGAAGAATCCCTTCCTCATCGATCATGTAGAAACCAGTGATATCACCAACTTCAGCAGATGAGTCAAAAACTGAAGGTTGATCAAAGGTGAATATCGCCATGCCATTCGTACCATCTCTCGACTTAGTAAGCCTTACATCTGGTATAGTCTGTTCATCAGCTCCTTGAACAAACTGAATTGCTGGTTTCACCATCATAGTAACAAGTCCAGAGGTCCGCAACTTTCGTCTAATCAAGGGCAACCGCAGGCGAGGCAAGCACAACGATTGGCCATTGAATAGGGAGTAGGAACTCTTATTCACAACCCAAGATCCTGAGCGTGCCAAAAAAACAGGATAGACTCAGAGATTAGAGGTTTCACAAATACTAGCAAATTGAAATACGATGACTTAGTCTCAAGCTGACTCGAGGATACCCTTAACTTACAGTTTTGGATTTGGAAAACCACGAAGTTACCTCTACCGTATTGCACATTTATAACAAAGAAGATGGATGAATTCAAGCAGTTTTGCAAGAGCAAAGTAACCAAGTACCTGAGAAAGAACGGGTTTGGTGCTGCAAGTGCTGTGCCACAGGAGAGGCTAATGCAAGAGACTGCAGAGTTGCCATTGTAGTGTGAGTAATGAACGTATAGACTCTACAGAGATAGAGAAAGAGTATAATAAAGAGACCTCAGACCAGTGCTTGCTGTATGGGTATGGTGTCAAGAGAGGCGAGATGGTGTGTATCAATGACAGCCATTCACATTCTGAGCACCAAAACCACAAGGACTGGTCGGCAACACATGGTTAAGATTTTCCTAGCTTAGGTACTGTCTTGAGCCTGGCCATGCAGAGGTGGACAAATCTCTGCTTCTAATTCAGGCCTGATACCTGATGGGTCTGCTTGCTTTGGAGGTGGATCATGCCATGTAAGCCATTCTAAAATCATGGGCTTGCTTGAGGTGAAAAGGCCTACTTAATTGCATGCCCATCTCCTGCAACACAATATTGCCCACAAGCACCCTATCGTGTTCTATCTCTACATTTTAGCCCAAATATTTCATTCTTGAAGGTACTAAAACACAAGACATGGTGCTTTGAATCACAATGCTCGCCTCTTCATGAACTGTGTATCATGAGCCAGAAGATACATATTTCTTTGTATCTTTTTATTTTGAAAATAAAAAAATTGACTTCAAAACTATTTCGTGCCCCGCGCGCGTGTATATATACATACATATATATATATATATACATACATACATATATATATATATATATATGTATGTATGTGTGTGTGTTTGTTCCTTTAAAAGCATAAATATCAAATTTAACTAAAAATTAACCCATTCAAGAGGTTGGATTGCGGGTTATACGAGTTAATATAAAAAAATTAAAAAATATTTAAAAATTTAATATTTTATTTAAAGCATAGATATCAAATTTAACTAAAAGTTAACCCATTCAAGAGCATAGATTGGGGGTTATACAAGTTAATATAAAAAAATTAAATAATATTTAATATTTTAATATATTATATATAAAAAAATTAAATAATAATTCATATGAATATATATATATATATAATAAAGTTTAAAATAATAATTCATATGAATAAATATATATATATATATATAATAAAGTTTAAAAGAATATATATAAAAAAATTTATCTCATATTAAAAAGATATTATATTATTTTTTTAAATTGAAATATTTAAATAAATTTTTTTATCTCAAAAATATAATTTTTTTTTCTTATAAACATAGAGTATATATATTAAAAAACTTTAAATCTCATATTGAAAAAATAATTTTTTTATTGAAAATATAAAGTATACATACTAAAGAGTTCAAATCACACATTGAAAAAATAAAATATATTAAAAACATAAAGTATATATACTAAAGAGTTCAAATCACACATTAAAAAAATAAAATATTCTTCTAGTATTTATATAATGAACTTTGAAAAGAATTAGTAATCAATTAAAAAAATATAAAAAAAAACAGAGTTTAAGAGAAAAACCAGAAATTAATAATCAACTAGAAAAATATTAAAAAACAGAGTTTAAGAGAAAAACCAGATTTGAAAAAAAAAAAGGATCTCGTCTAAGTTTGTCTAGGTCAAAGATCGATCTACTACGTCAACTATGTTTTTTCATTAGCCAATTTTTTGCCTTATTTGGACTGGTCTAGTTATTGGATTCCAAGTCAACTCCCTGAGCTGTTTCGAATTTAATAACTATACTTAGAGAATAATATAAATTATAGAATATTATCTAACAGTTTAAATTATTGAATTAAGATGAAAGATCTTGTCTAAGTTTGTCCAGGTCAAAGGTCGATCTACTGGGTCAACTACATTTTTTCATTGGCCAGTCTTTTTCTTATTTGGACCGGTCTAGTTATTGGATTCCAAGTCGACCCGTCGAGCCGTTTCAAATTTAATAACTATATTTAGAGAGTAATATAAATTATAGAATTTTATCTAATAACTTAAATTATTGGATTAAGTTGATTTTTTATTATAGCATCAAAACTTTGATAACCAAGTTGTCACAAATTTGAATCTCACTACTTTTATTTATTTGATAAAAATTAAGTATAATTATAGTATCAAAGTTTTGATAATTAAGTTGTCACAAGTTTGAATCTCACCACTCTTATTTATTTGATAAAAATTAAGTATAAATATTTAAATTTTAAACCTAAAAAACTTTCATTTAAAAAAATATATTAGTATATTTAAATTTTAAATCTAAAAAACTTTCATTTAAAAAGATATATTAAAAACTAATATAAATTATATCTTGAAATTTTTTTTAATAAATTTAGATAACATCTTAAATTATGTTTAGTTTATTTACCTGTTTAAATTATTGGATTAAATATTATTACGTTTATGATTATACTGTATTTTCAAACCAAAAAAAAAACATTTGCAACCATGCTCTTGTCTTCGTCCTCGATAACAAGCAGGATATAAGGTTGATTGGCTATGGTTTCCGATGCCATGTAATTGGTAAATGCCAGGCATAGCATCCACCTCAAGCATGTGGCACATGGGCAGCCTCCCCTTGTCCCATCCTCCTTGTATTTCAGGATCATAAAAGGGCTGGCAACGCTTTGCCATGGCATAAATCCATGTGGAGCACCTCACGCCCTTCGCCCCCATGAACTCTCCAAATATTCACTGTTCTAGCATTTTTCAATCCATAAATGTCTGTATTCTTCTTCATTTATTTATGTAAATATATATGAGCTATGAACAGTGCTGCTCTTCCTCATGCTCCCCCCTCTCTCTCTAATAATAGGAAGCAGGGAATAGGCTTCTCTCTCTAGGAAGCTGCTGCTTCACATGGCCCCCATTTTCCTACTTTATTTTAACAAATACAAATTAAAAAAAATAAAAGCAATGCTGTTACTATGTCACTAACTCTCTGTTTCCACTTTGAAAAATAAAATTACTTCCACATGTGTGCATGTGAAATTTGACATAATTCTCCACTCTCCCTTTCAATTGTCATTAAAGAAAACTTTATCTTGAAAAGAATTGGCTGTTGGTGGGGGTAATGTCGATCACTTCTTTCCATTTCCTCATGTTCCCTTCCCTTGTTTTATCTATTTAATTATCTCCTCTTGACATTTTTCGTTTCCATAGTCAATCTTCTTGATTACAAGAAAACACCCATATAGCAATTATATGCATACCAAGGTAATTATATATTAAATAACACAAGTTATACCATCTTTGATCGGGTTTAAGAGTCGGGTAGATTGATATCTATATCTAACTCGAAATCAAATCTAGTCGAGTATTGGCCTCCCATGAACCAGTGAGAGTTTCATGGAGAATGGCCTTGGTGGTATTGGCCTTGTTTGTGTGATGGGATTACCACATAACATGGAAAGATTCTTTCCTACTCAATCATAACAAATAACTAACCCACTAAAGGTGTAATTAGAGCCAATTAATTAATTAATTAATTAATCCATGAACTGTGATGTTGATCTGAAGCCTTCAGAATAATAATTGAGCCCCGCAATGTGATCATCAGTTGGTTTTGATTTGTTTGAATGAATTATTTGGAGAGAGAGCAGCATGATTTAGTAGACACCATGTGGGTTTTTATTGGCAAAGTATTGTTCACATGCACATCAATATCATGATTCCTGCATTCTTGTCAATACTTAAAAGTTACCCTACTACACCACCGAATCCAAGGATAAATCATAGTGGTAAAACTCGATCCGAGATGGTTTTTAATTAACTGGATCCCGGGTAATCGACGGAATCGCAGCAGATTTGATAAAAATGGTTTAAAATGGTGGAAAAAAGTACCTGTAAAGCTAAAAGATATCCACACCTGAAAAAAATATGATAGACTTGCCACCCCAAGTTTTTGGCTATTACTACAACAGAAGTAGAACAATGTGCTTGCATATAACAAGAGTAAGAATCAAAAAACACATTCTCTAGCCATGTTTAATGTCGGAGAAGCTTCCAATGGGTCCAAAAGCTTCCCTCTCATTACTTGCTGATTAACAGCTATTGCGGAACCCAAGATCTCACGAGCTCCCTCTATGATGATTATACTAATCACCATTTCTTTGCTACTTATATAACTACTCTTACGCAAATTAATCTCCTCTCCATTTCTTCCCACGAAAGCTCTCTGCCTCTCTCTGAGGCACTCCCAACCTTCACTAACTGCTGTCACTGAAATGGTGGAGAACTGATAGGCTGCCTACAAAGCCAATGGACAAGAACAATTTGCGGTTGCAAGTCCTGGTTTTGTTGTTATACTGTTGCGTTGGGATTGGTTCTGCTGTGGTGGTTGAGAAAAATGCGCTCGGTGTTGAAGTGTCAGCTTTGCTATCTCTAAAAGCTGGTCTTCTAGATCCATCGAATAGTCTTCGAGATTGGAAACTGTCCAGTTCAGCTCACTGTAACTGGGCTGGAGTTTGGTGCAACTCTAATGGAGCTGTTGAAAAGCTTGATCTTTCCCACATGAATCTCACTGGACATGTATCCGATGACATCCAAAGACTAGAGAGTTTGACTTCTCTAAACTTGTGCTGCAATGGGTTCTCTTCATCGTTGACAAAAGCTATATCCAATCTCACTTCACTGAAAGACATTGATGTGAGTCAGAACCTCTTTATTGGTAGCTTTCCTGGTGGTCTTGGAAGAGCAGCTGGTCTGACTTCGCTAAATGCTTCAAGCAATAATTTCTCTGGAATTATTCCTGAGGATCTTGGCAATGCGACTTCACTAGAGACTCTTGATCTCAGAGGGAATTTCTTTGAAGGATCCATTCCAAAATCTTTCGGGAACTTGCGAAAGCTGAAGTTTCTTGGCCTTTCTGGGAATAGTCTCTCTGGTCAATTACCAGCAGAGCTGGGGCTGCTTTCATCACTGGAGAAAATAATTATAGGATACAATGAGTTTGAAGGTGGAATCCCAGCAGAGTTTGGAGATCTCACTAATCTGAAGTATCTTGATTTGGCAGTTGGAAATCTTAGTGGTGAGATTCCAGCTGAATTGGGGAGACTTAAGGCACTTGAGACTCTATTCCTGTATCAGAATAATCTTGAAGGCAAACTTCCAGCGGCGATTGGAAACATCACTTCACTGCAACTATTAGACCTGTCTGACAATAATTTATCAGGAGAAATCCCTGCTGAGATTATTAATTTGAAAAACCTGCAGCTCTTGAATCTGATGTCCAACCAGCTTTCAGGCTCAATTCCTGCTGGAGTTGGAGGGTTGACTCAGTTATCAGTGCTTGAGCTGTGGAGCAATTCATTGTCAGGTCCACTGCCAAGAGATCTCGGCAAGAATTCACCATTGCAATGGTTGGACGTATCATCCAATTCATTATCTGGGGAGATTCCAGCAAGCTTGTGTAATGGTGGTAATCTCACCAAGCTCATTCTCTTCAACAATTCCTTCTCAGGTCCGATTCCTGATTCTTTATCAACATGCTTCTCTCTTGTTCGTGTACGTATGCAAAACAATTTTCTTTCTGGGGCAATTCCAGTTGGACTTGGCAAATTAGGGCAGCTTCAGAGGTTAGAGTTGGCAAATAATAGCCTCACTGGTCAAATCCCAATTGATCTAGCCTTTTCTTCATCACTTTCCTTCATTGATATCTCGAGAAACCGACTCCGATCCTCTCTTCCTTCCACAGTTCTTTCCATTCAAAATCTAGAAACCTTCATGGCCTCAAACAATAACTTAGAAGGTGAGATCCCTGACCAGTTCCAGGACCGTCCTTCACTTTCTGCGCTTGATCTCTCATCAAACCAATTCTCTGGTTCCATTCCAGCTAGCATTGCTTCATGTCAAAAACTTGTAAATTTGAATCTTAAGAACAACCGATTGACTGGAGAAATCCCAAAAGCAGTTGCAATGATGCCTGCACTGGCCATTCTTGATCTATCAAACAACTCTTTAACTGGTGGATTACCTGAGAATTTTGGCTCCTCCCCTGCCTTAGAAATGCTGAATGTCTCGTACAACAAGCTACAAGGTCCTGTTCCTGCAAATGGCTTGCTAAGAGCCATCAATCCAGATGATCTTGTCGGGAATGTGGGTCTCTGTGGCGGTGTCCTGCCTCCATGTAGCCACAGTTTGCTAAATGCAACGGAGCAAAGAAACGTGCATACAAAGCGCATGGTTGCCGGGTGGCTCATTGGGATTTCATCAGTTTTAGCAGTTGGGATTGCATTAGTCGGTGCTCGACTTCTCTATAAAAGGTGGTATTCAAATGGAAGCTGCTTCGAAAAAAGTTACGAAATGGGCGGTGGAGAGTGGCCATGGAGATTGATGGCTTACCAAAGGCTTGGTTTCACTAGTTCTGATATTCTAGCTTGCTTAAAGGAATCAAACGTGATTGGAATGGGAGCAACTGGGACTGTTTACAAAGCTGAGGTGCCTAGGTCGAACACGGTTGTTGCAGTAAAGAAGCTATGGAGATCAGGAGCAGACATCGAAACAGGAAGCAGTAGTGATTTTGTCGGGGAGGTGAACCTCTTGGGGAAGCTAAGGCATCGAAATATTGTTCGGTTATTAGGTTTTCTTCATAATGATTCCGACATGATGATACTATATGAATATATGCACAATGGCAGCCTCGGAGAAGTCTTGCATGGCAAACAAGCAGGAAGGTTGCTTGTAGATTGGGTATCGCGATATAATATCGCACTTGGAGTTGCACAAGGACTTGCTTATCTTCACCATGACTGCCGCCCACCGGTTATTCATCGGGACATCAAGTCCAATAACATACTGCTTGATACAGATCTTGAAGCAAGGATCGCTGATTTCGGGTTGGCAAGAATGATGATTAGGAAGAACGAGACAGTTTCCATGGTGGCAGGATCATACGGATACATTGCCCCTGGTAAGTGAGAAATGCTCTCTTATATTCTCCCACGAACATTTAAACAATCCCATTTCGCTTCAAGATGTTTTCTCTGTAAATAACAACGTTCTGACACCATCCTTTTGCAGAATATGGATACACCTTGAAAGTTGATGAGAGGATTGACATTTACAGCTATGGAGTAGTTTTATTAGAACTTCTTACAGGAAAGCGGCCCTTAGATCCTGAGTTTGGGGAATCTGTCGACATTGTTGAATGGATTCGGAGAAAGATTAGAGACAACAGATCATTAGAAGAAGCATTAGACCAGAATGTAGGAAATTGCAAGCATGTTCAAGAAGAGATGCTATTGGTTCTTAGAATAGCACTTCTTTGTACTGCCAAGCTCCCCAAGGACAGACCATCAATGAGAGATGTGATAACAATGCTTGGAGAGGCAAAACCGAGGAGAAAAAGCAGTAGCAACGGCAGTGGATATGATAGTAACAAAGATAAGCCAGTCTTTAACACATCACCTGTAAATGGCCTTGTATAGGAACATTAATTGAGTTCCCTTGCTGTTTATTTTGTTTCATGATTCTTCTTTTGTATCTAGTCTTTGTTAATGTCTGTACTCAAAAGGTTCAAATTATTTGCCCAGAAGTTTAATGGGTATATGAAGTTTGACTCACAAAACCAGAACACAATCATTTTTGTGCTATAAGCCAAGGTTTCAATTAATCAAGCAACGAGTATTAAGAACAATCAAGTTCTAGTACAAAATGCTCACAACCCATCATCTCTTGATGAATTACTACACTGGTGCACCATTCCCTAGTAAATGACAACAGGAGAGCAGATCCAAAAGCTTAAAATTCCGAGGGAGAATTTTTTCTCATCAATCTCAAAAAACTACAAGAGCTTGTTTTTTGGCATTACCTTCGGATCCAGCCTGCAAACAAAGCACACCCAGATGCAAAAATGAAAGACAAACCTCATCTCTCTAAAGTCCATAAATCTTTTTGAACTAATTGTCCACAAGCATTTCCCATTAGAGCAACTTCAAAAATAACCTGCTAAGTATAAGAACTATTTTGGAAGTGATATCCATAACAAAGATCAGATATTACAGCAAAGCTAGACCAACTCCATTTATAATCCGCAGAGTTTAATTCCACATAATCATGAACACTAAATTATAAATCTAAGTAATTGGCTAAGCATTCCAAATTCTATGAGCTTAACACATGATACTCAAGACGTTCAATAGCAAAAGGTTCTTCACCTCCTTAACGATGAGAAAAAGATTAAGCATTCAGGAATTTACAGGTCAGTAAGTGCCATTCAGTGACTATGCATGTATATATTACAGCAAAAGGTAAGGTGCTTGTTGCTTCCAAAACAGTAAGGTGGGTATTTTCAGAGGTATAACAAGAATGAACAAATAGTATAATAAGACCATACAGCAACCAAAATCCAACACAAAGCCGCTGAGGACCATTAATTACTTTTTTATCAAAATGTTTTCACTATAAACACTCTTTGTTTTTTCCTTTGTATATCACTCTTCAATCCAGCGTTTTTCTTCATTACTTATATTTAGGGATAGATGTCCAGATAGGCTTGGTTCTTTGTCTTCCACTCCTTTCTTGCGAGCTTGGAGCTGTAAATGAAGAAATGATCGAACCTAATTAGTACCTGTGAATATTTTTGTATTGTCTAAAAAAAAGTGTTAAGAAAAATGAAAATTCTAGAGGTAAATCATAACGTTGATTTTACTTTCATTTGCCAAGTCCAGTTGCCTCAGACATCCTCATGATTCTGAGTCTCTTCACAGAGCTAATAAACATCCTGAATGAATGCAAAACACAAGTTAAAAGCAAGAAGATTATTCACATCACCAACAGGCCATATAAAATGAATTGTTAGAAGCTACAAAAGTGCACGACAATGAATTGTTAATGAGCCATGAAGAGGGGGAAAAGGAAAACAGAACACCAACAAATGTAATTTTCAAATTTAAATAGTTGAAAACTTTTCCATCATAATCTGCAAATAAGATGTCAGAGCCATCTGGTCACCCTTAAAATATCGGAAAGCCTCTCTTGCTTAGGCTTCCAGTTTTAGTAAATGGATACATTTATATGCCATGCAAGTATCAATCAATGTCTGATCCAATAACAGAATAATTTGTTGCTTAGGCTTCCAGTTTCAGTAAATGGATACATTTATATGTCATGTAAGTATCAATCAATGTCGGATCCAATAACAGAATAATTTGTTTTCCTTGTAATTCCTTAATTGTAGCAATCAAGTACAAAATGATCATATTGAGTGAATGGTACATACCCCCAAGGAACATCTCCGACAAGCATCCAATCCCCATCCTTGTCCTCATAAGTGAGCACAAACTCAGATGACCCGCCCAGCAATTGTGAGTGTCTTTTTGCATCTATCATTATTTTATGTTCAGGTGTGCTCAATCCTAAGAACACATATAATCACCAGCAATTAGATTATTATATGGTTTATCTACCTTAATGATTTTACTCAAGTAAAAGAATGCAATTCTATGATTAGACATACAGTTGAATCAGCTATTTTAGAACTTTTATATGCTGCGTTGAAAAATATTCAATTTCCCTACCCAAGAAACTTGATATTGCTGAAGATCCTTCAAAAATCAAGTTTGTAATCAAAAAGAATTTTATTGCGTGTATGCATGCATAAGCTTATAAGTGATGCATAGACATTCTTCCACATAGAACAAGCAAAACAAATGAGGCACTCACATTTGTTTATTATCAGTCATCAAAATCTATATTGTAAGACCCAAACTTTTGGTCCAAACTTTAGGTCCAAACCTAAGCCCAAATTCTATATTGTAAGACCCAAACTTTAGGTCCAAACCTAAGCCCAAGTCAGTTCAAACCCAATCTACGTTAACCTACGTATTTAAGTAAGAATTGCAAAAGAATTTCTTTCCTCTTTTCTAATTTTTATAGCCACCATGACCCTCCCCTCCTCAAACCAAAGATTTAGTTTTTGATCTTGAATTTTTGGTTCAACAAAGGTGGAAATAACAAGTAAATGGTTCTCTTTCATACTACTTTCGATTATAGTTTGTTTATGGAATGATTAAAAAAGATATTATGGTTTATGAGGATTGAAAGTTTATATTATTAAGATTGTGAATTTTTGGTTCAACAAAGGTGGAAATAACAAGTAAATGGTTCTCTTTCATACTACTTTCGATTATAGTTTGTTTATGGAATGATTAAAAAAGATATTATGGTTTATGAGGATTGAAAATTTATATTATTAAGATTGATTTATGATTATTAAGGGTTTAATGTTAGGTGATTAATTAGAATTATGTTGAAAATAAAGATTTATGAGTTGATTTGCTTAAATTAATTTTTATGGGTTAAGAAATTTATTTTTTTACCTTGCTTTAAAATCTGGATAGAATGATCTTGAGGTTGAAGATGTTTGGTCCTTGATTTATGAAAATTTCGGTTTAGTCCCTAAACTTTGAAAAAATTACAATTTGACCCCTAACTGTATTTTGAGTTTCTGGACAGTGTTATTATAAGGTTAAGGATGATGAATCCCAGTTTGATAATTGATTTGGAATATTTTCAGCTTGCTCCCTTAATTTTAGGAATTTACATTTTAGTCCGTAAAGTTTATAAAATTACAGTTTGGTTCATTCTAGAAAAAATTGAGGATGATTCATGGGTGGAATTTCAGTGTGATTATGTATTTACAGTTTGGTCCTCCAGTTTTGATAAAATTACATTTTGATCCCTATTCGTTTTATTCCCTAAACTTAGAAGACTGAGCATAGTTTTCTTTCATGCATTGGAATCTTTAAATTGTGTTGTTTTGGTTTGTTTTTAGTATATTTCACATATTTGTTATAGATTCTCGTAACAATCCTCAATAGGATTTCCGGGTCTTTCGCTAACATTCTTTCTAGTTCTATATTTCTTTCAAATGAGTGGGATAATCTTTGATATGCATATAATATAAATAAATATGCATGTTGATTATATGATGAATACGATTATTCAATCTCTTGAATATTTATATATATTGCTTAATACGATTAGTCAATCTCTTGAATATTTATATATATATTGCTTTCTTTTCCGAGTACTCATCTATTCTTAGATTTGTACTTCTTTTCTGAGTACTCATCTATTCTTAGATTTGTACTAACATTCTATCGAGCTAAATTATATTTAAACTATCTTTTTTTTTTAATCAGTTTTGAATAATATAATATTTCTTAAGATTATAAAATGCTACGTATTTTGAATAAATTGTTCTTTTGATACATCTGTTCTGAGGCTTAGCGTAGGTGAAGTGTCCTTTCAACACCACTCCTGCATTGCCGGTCACAGACCCGAGATTCAGGTCGTGACATATATTAGGCATCTAAAATGAGAAAAAACATATCTAACCAGCAAAGCCAGGTTTGCAATTAGCGAAGCATTCATATAAAAGTGACATTTGGTAATATTTCAAATCAGGTTGAGCATCCCAAATTTCAAGAAGACCAATGCCACTAGTTAGTTCCAACTGACAGGTTAAAAATCCAGAATTAAGTCCCATTAAAAGGGTTAAGTCATCATTTATAAGATTCAGATGAAAGGATGAGAAAAACTCACGTGACATGTTCAAAGTTGTGGTAGTTCTTAGGAACATATTTTCCAAGGCTTGAGCTAGTGTCTCATAGCAGCCATGAGCATTCAGATCAACCTTTCTACCAATCAGGGTTCCATCCATATTCACCTTGACATATAGGGAAGTCCTAGTCTTGGTATTACCAATATTAATGTTTTTGTTGCCCACCTTCTCTTCCACAGCATTCTTGCGTTTATTCATTGAGTTGAACTCTTCCGTAGCCTGTGACTTTGCCTGGTTAACCATGATGTGCATTCTATGAGATCTTATTGGAGGCCACCCAACAACTTGACCGCTTCAAGATTCAAAATGAAATAATACAGAAACAAAGCCATCAGTAGCTGAAAGTAAATTTAGAATATCTATATCTACATCTATATATCTATAAATTATAAGGATTGAGGCACGAGAACAAGCAATCTAGAATTAATGTAGTCACTGCCTCTGTTAGACATTTCACATAATATTTAATTCACATGTGGTATACTATTCAAATGAATCTCAATAAGATTGTGCATACCAATAAGAATATAAATCATATTTATAACTTAAATTTGACCAACTTTCTATCCGATATTTGGACTAGAAATCATCTTAATTATATAGACACTAGAACAACAAGTCTTATATATTATATTTGTTATAGTTTATGTTTCGATTAATGCATTTGTTTTAATTAATGTGGTCTCATGTATTTCTTCTTTCTATAACTTTTCTTATTACCTGAGCTGAAGATAAAAGTTGCAAGCTATCTATCATCTCTAAATCATTGAGGCACTTTTAATTATTTAATCCAAAAACTTGTGGAAAAAAAATTATATGTATTTTCAATCTCCTTCATCAAGCTTAATTTCTCAACTTCTCATAAAAAAACTTTCAGTTATGACTTAGTAGTATTTAATTGATTGTTTGTATAGTTTGGAAGAGAACATAATAGTGCTTTACAAAGAACTATTTATTGTTTTATCAAGATTAGTACTTGGATAAGAGTTCCACACATAGGATTGTGGCTAAATTTTGAGTTAGGAATATAGATGCAAAACGTTAATAATAAAGATAACAAGAACAGCTCAAAGATCAGATTCAGTGAGCCACTTACGATGCATGTGGGGATTTTTTTAGTTTAGATCAGCAAATATGATCTTTTCTATATAAAAAATATCAGTGTATGTAAATTAGATTTGTTGCTACTACAAAAAATGTAAATAAAATATTATTGCTAGATGCATATAATTGACATCTAAGGATTAAATTTTAATCATTAGTATAACAGCATCAAAAATTAAAACACTAAAAACTTAAATACATTGCATAAACTGAAGTTATCTAACCTGCCCAGCAGGCAGGAACAAGCATAGTTAATAATAAAGGCAATGCTACCTTACCAAAACAGAAAGGAAAATATTTGCATTACCAGGTGCCATAAAAAAAATGGGATCAAAATGCTTCTTATATGAAAAATATTAAACATGTCTCAGGGCCTGGCTCAATGATAAGGGGTGAGTGACTTGTGATCAGTCTCGGTATAAATCTTTCCTAAGGGAAACAAAACAACAAAATTACACGGCTCAACTCCATGGTCACTCTACAAAATTCCAACACATAACTTGGCAGTGTTTAACCAATGATAGCAAAAACAGTTTTTGATACTTCTTTAGCTATAAGGTACAATAAGAAGGCAGCGGTGGACATCACATCAACCACAAGTTTCGAACTTGAGCTTGATCTATTACAGGAAACAAGATGCCCGTGAATATTTATGCATATACATGAACATATTATGCAATTTCTATTCAAAAGCAAAAAAAAAAATGATAGTCACTTGCTAAGGCAGAGAATTTGTTGACTGCACCATTGCCAAACCTTCATCCTTAAAGGTATGAGAATATTCACAGATGATTTAAAGATTATACATCAAAGAGAGAAGAGATCTGGAGGTATGGAACCAGCCTTCATTTCTTAAAACCATGTATTAGTACGTTAAACTAAGAATCAACTTGATGTCACAATCTATAATTCTTTTTACATTTTAAACTAGGAATCATTTTTCAGGGGGGGAGTTTCACAATTGAGATTATGTATTAATCTATTTGATTCATTAATTTCACAAATTACATAACCCAAAAACTGAAACGTAAATTCCACTTTGTCTCTCATTCAAGCCAAAGTGGGAGCTAAGAAAAAACAATTGAAAGAAAACATAGAAAAAGATCCTAATCAAGGCAAAACAAGAACACTAACAGTAATATTCTAGGCACAAGAATCATGGGATCAACAGCACATGCATAAACACCTCAAATTTTCATGGCAAGTACAGCAAGAGGGAAAAGGAAACAAGAACGTAACAAAGCAAAATTCAACATCAAAATCAGTCAAGTCAACAATACCAAGACCAGAGAAAATAAAAAAGGTAAATACTTGACAAGAAAATATCTAAATATATATATATAAAAAAAAAATTATTAGGGAGTTGATTGCTACCTGGCAATATAAAGATTATTAGGGAGTTGATTGCTACCTGGCAGCACCATTAGAAGCAGAAACAGAATCAGCAGCCCTCTTAGTCCCAGCGGTAGCATTAGCTCTACTCAAGGTAGAAGAAGAAGACGAAGTCGTTGAAGAACAAGAAGAAGAAGAAGAAACCTTGGAAGGCAAATCCTTAGCGGTCAAAATCCTTGCATATTGTTGACTGCTACGCTGACCAAAATCCTTAAAACCAGAAGCACCACCAAGACTCAAACCAAGACCCAGTTCAAGTTCACCCTCATCCGGGCTTGACGAGTCCTCAGATGACATCAATACGTTATCCTCCATTGACACCGTCGACATACACACCGACCCACCACTTCCTCCACCAAGAAAATCACCTTGCATCAAAGAAAAGAAAGGGAAAGAAGAGGTTCACGAAAGGGTTAATTTAGAAGCAAAGAAATCGTAAATATATGAGAGGAGAAACAACAAAATTGATGGCTTGATATTGATATTTGGTTTGGCTTGGTTTGGCTTGGCTTGGAAAGAGTAGCAAAGGGGAAAGGTAACATTTTTTAGTTTAGTTTGGTGGGGTGGACGAGGAAGGAGAGCTTGATGATGATTGTGGGTCCTCCCTGTCTGCTTTTAGGCCTCCCTCTACCTTCTTGCCCCTTGAAAACTCCTCCACTTTCCCGTTATTCTAAAACCCGAGCGGGGTCGACAGGAAAAGGCTCAAGTCACGGTAGAAAGGGTCGACCCAAGATTTTTTTCAAAAAAAAATCAAAATGCTTTCATTTTAATTAGTTTTAAAAAAATAAACCCAGCTTTGAACTTGAATTTTTTTTTTATTTATGTGGGGTGTTCGGGTCAGCTTGCGTCCATTATGACTAATCTTCACGGCTCACTGAATACCCTGCAAACCCAGTAGACATGCAAGGCACTACGGGAGTGACAAATATGCATGCCAGGACTCAAACCCATGTATAATGAAAAGAGATAAGCCCCTTCCACCACTAGATCAAGCCCCTAGGTGCATTTGAACCCATGACAGGCGTGAACTTGAATTTTTGATCGGGAGAAGCTGTGATCGGGGAGAAGCTGGTTTTTTTCTTCTTCTATGTTTCTTAATTAGTTTAAATCTAGGGTTGATTAAATTCTATATTGATTAACTTGCAAATTCATGGATCAACCTGTTTTTTTAATACAAAAACATAAAATGATTATAAGTATTTAAAAAAAAAATCATTTGAGGACCAATTGAATCGAAAATTAACTTATCAAATTTAACCAAATTAATACTCAAATTGAAAGAAAAATAGAAAAACTGATGTAGATCATTGAATCAACGTGGTCGGTCGGTCACACATAAAGATAAAAGCTATAAATGACGAAATATTTGAAAACCCAGGAGTTAAAAGGGAATCGTCTAGAAAAACAGACTTGGTCATTTCTGTCGACTGTCCTGATAAAAACAAAACACAGCAAGTGCAATAAATGATGTTCTTAGGAAAGTTTCCAGAGCCTTAGAGGCAAGGCAACCCCATTCCCATTGTTCTTGATGATTGTTTGTTCGGCCCTCATCACCCACCTAGCACCACCAGGGAATGTTCCATATTCTCGTATCTTTTTATTTTTTCATGATATATTTTTTTAATTTTTATCATTAATATATTTAAATTATAAAAAAATAGTAAAAAATTAATTTAATATTTTTTAATATCAGAATTAGAATTAAAAAACATCTAAAGGCAGTAAACACCACCACCTGGTTTTCATGTTGCAATTCCTTTATTCCTTCTTTGTTTTTTAGGTCTTTTAGGCTTATTGCCATCTATCTGTTATTCTCAAAATAATAATAATAATAATAATTCCTTATGAGATACGAACCATAGTTTTAAAATATGATACGCAACGAGCTTTGAGTTATAAATCAGAAGAAAAAAAATTGAGTAAATTTTGATTAATTCAAAAAAAGCAAAACAAGATTATTTTATAAAAAGATATTATCGATTTAATAACTTATATTTAAAAAAAAAATACCCATTTAACTTCGATTTTTGTTTTTTATTTTCTTGAATAATATTTTTATATTAAAAAATAATTTAACCCACAGATTAGTGTATAATGTAGTTATGAGTTATATATATATAAAAAAAAAAATTCCTTGCGGCCCATGAAGCCCAAAAGTGTTGTTATCACTCATATCACGATAAATTGTGGAACGCGTCTACTGACAGGAGCTTTAATATCGTGGGTTGAGAAGCGGGACCCATTGGTGATGCCCCTCCAAACGACAAGCCGACAAGGGTGGGACCAAACATCCCACCGCTCAACAACAAGTAAGAGATAGGACCACGCGGGGCCCACCTCATCATGATCAAATCAGATTTAATCAGATCGAACGATCATTCTGTGACCACCTAAGACCGTCCCTATGGCGACCCATCAACAAAGCTTTCACCACAAAAGACCGCCACTTGTCATCTCGTCTCGGACCTGGTCCAGGACAGTCTTTAAAGTATTTTTCTAATATAAAAATATATTAAAATAATATTTTTTATTTTAAAAATTTATTTTCTACACTAATATATTAAATAAATATAAAAACATTAAAAACCAATTCAAGGTAAAAAAATAAATTTTTTTTCAAAAAAAAACAAAAATAAACAGGCTTTTATAGCTTAATGTGTATTAGTTAATATTAAGTGCTTTTTTAAAATATTTTTTAAATAAAAATATATTAAAATAATTTTTTTATTTTTAAAATTAGCATATTAAGATTGTCAAAGGAAATTAACATATATTAATTTGATATTTTTTCAAGTGAAACATACTTTTAAAATACACCTCAAAGTAAAGATATTGCATTACCAATTACTTACTAAATTATGTATTATTAAATTAACCTGAATCTTTTTATTTTATTAAAACAACATTAGTTTGGGTTTTTTTCCTTTCCAAACCATTGATATTAACTCGATCGAGTCAGTCATGCAGTGAGCCTATCACAACATAAATTTTAAATTTGTGAGCAATAATACTTTAAAGACATCTCATTTATGTTAAGTCTTAAAGCATACATACCATAAAACAAATATATATAAAATTAATGCATTATTTCATAACTTTTTAAATATTTCTCAAAACTAATAAGACAAGCAAAAATAAAACAAAAAATAAGAGTTAAAAATCTATTAACGGAAGTTAAGAACTTAAAATAATATTTAAATAGAGAGTTGTGTTCAATTAATTTATAAAAAAACAATATTTAATATATATTTTAGCAATTTATAAATATATAAAATTATATATATATATATATATATATGTATGTGTGTGTAAATATATATGTGTGTGTGTGTGGAGAGAGGTAATAAAATAGATGTCAAAAATCAAAATGTGTGTGTGTGGAGAAAGGTAATAAAATAGATGTCAAAAATCAAATAAAATTATCAAATTAGACAATAGACGAAATACTTAGTTATTTGCTTACATTAAAATTTATTTAATCATCGAATCATAATAAAAATCCTAAACTTTTCTATTATCATCCAAACATCAATTTCCTAATAAAAAACAATAAAAAAGAGAATAACTTACTTCCTCAACTTTTCTTAAACTCCAGAAGCTCAAGTTTAGAATTAAATTCCATGATATTGTGAGGAAAGACATGGTAGAGAGGAAAGAGAAGAGGAGAAGTGTAAAATCAATTATTTGGCAAGATTCTCTTTCAATATCAAGGCTAGATTAGGTTCTTGGATTTGAATTTTACATGGTTAATTTATAAAGTTATCTAAATATGATAGAATGAATATTAAAAGTATTTTTTTTTAAAATATTCTGATTAAATCAAATCTTTGAATTATTTTATTCAGCTAGGCCAGGTTGAGTTTTAAAAAAATAATTAAAAAATTAAATTCCATTTTTTTAATTCAGATTTTAAAACCAATATAAAAACATATACCACGCAGAAGTATAAAAAAAAGTTTAATTCTCACGTGAAATATTCCAAGAACACCTCGAATCAACAAGACCAATGCTTCTGAAAAGAAAAGGTAAATAGGAATGAACGGGCTTTGAGGTCCGTGGTTAATAAAAGGCTCTGGAGTCCGACAAAGAGAAATGTTGGCTTGCTTTGCTTTTGGTAATGAGCACCAACACCTTTCCCGTGTGCCACGAGGACCCTTTCTTTACAATATTTTCCACTTAAAGACATCGAACCCTTTAGTTCATGTCGTCCACCTGGCAGACACAAGTCTCGTATTTCCTTTTCCTAATGCGATTTAATTATATGCCTAACTTTGTTTAAACTTGCCTGATCTATCTGGACTGGCTAATTTAACAATTATAAATCTAGATTTAATTCAAGTTAAATTTTTAAAAAATAATTTTATCAAATCTAGCTGACTAATCAAATCAATTCGTGATCCAATTCAAATTTGATTTGATTTCTTTATTTTTATTTTTTTAATATAATATTTTTTTAATGTAAAATAATATTATTTTGTATTAATCCGAAGTAATCCATATAATTTATGATCTAGATCTTTGGGGGGTTATTAGTCAAGTTGGGTTTAATATCTTTCTGTATATATACATGTGTCCGAGTGGTTGGAGGCTCATTAATTCTATTAAGTCACATGTATTTTTTAAGATTATTAATATTAAGTCATGTTTAAACATATGTTACGTAAATTTTAAATTTAATATTAATAAATTTAGTTATTGTAATCATGCATGTTTGCTAAGTCACTATTTATTTTTTGCCCATTCGTTTCTCTTTATATATATATAATCCAACAATCCATTTGTGTTTTTAAGCTCTTTCTTTTTTCATATTTTCTCAATATTTAACATTGCCCTAAATAGAGGTCTGCTAAAGTTCAATGTTTTTTGTTTAAAAATATATTTTATATATAATCCAACGATTCATTTGTGTTGTGATTATGTTATAAATAATGATGTTTTAGTATTTGATGTTATTTCACTTCATGATGACAAGTTTAATAAATTAAGAATTTAGTACAGTTGAAGAAATTATTAGACAAAAGAATAAGGTAAATAGTTCCTAAATAAGAAAAAATATAGAAATCAAATGGTTCATGTTTTCTTCTCTAGGGTTGGCCGACAATGATGAAGGGAGAGTTAAATTAGTTATGGTTTAAGTTAGTATGAGGATTTTAGCTATACCATGGTGTAATTAGAATACAAGTTAACAAGGAAAAATAAAAAAAAATAAAAGTATGATAAAATGTTTATGCTGGTTAATCATTTAAATTATTAATAAAAAATTTAAATGATGAAGTTATATATAATTAATTTCATTAAAAATCAAAATGAAACATTGAGAGTTAAATATAATAATGATTATTTTTATTATTGAGCTTGTTAAAAGTATTGTTGATTAACAGGAAAATTGATTTGCAGAGAATACCTTAGAAACTGTCATTAACCCAAGCTGAAGAAGGAGCTTCTAACACAAAATATAAGTGCCCTCTTGAAATTATTTTTATTATTATTTTTCTTTACTTGAAATTATTTTTATATATATTTTCATGTCATTTTAATTTACTAATATTAAAATTTTTTTTAAAAAAAAATTTTTTTTTAGTATATTTTCAAATAAAAAATATTTTAAAAAATAATTATTATTACACTCTCAAACACACTTTACCCACTTTAAAAGTGTACCAATATAAACATGCTTTTTAAAAATATTTTGTTTATTAAAATACAAAAATACCGCCAACTACAAACTAAAATAAATTAAATTAAAAAAGAACTTAATCCCATAACTACAATTTACTAACGTTATGCCCTAAAAAATTACATTAGGACAGTCAGCGTAAATTCTTATGAGCACATGAGATCTAGCTTCATTCATATGATGCGATCTAAGAAAGAACAGGGACTTGTATGAAACAGAAATCTGAAAATCATCACCACATTCAGCATACCCCATAAATAGGATGCACCTTCTCATTTCTTCTCCGGATCTTGGGATTCCTGCTGCGGGCATTCGGTGCATGTCTTACAAGCTGGAGATGAGAAGCTGTCTGAGAGACTAATCCGCATGGTTTGCTGCCTTTCTTCATTAGAAGGGATATGAAGGAGAGCTTCCATTATCAGGATTTCCCAGTTCCGGGGAAGGAAAAATGAAAACCAACTGTCATCTGATAGAGAAAAATGTTATTTGCCTGTTAGCTTAGAAATAGGCTACAAATACAAAATAAATAGGCAGCCCCAGATGTGTGTGTGGAGACTCCAACAGGAAAGGGGCATGACTTTTTTCTTATTTCAATTAAATATAACAGCTGACAGCCTGCAGTCTTGGCAGCTAGCCCCCGGTATGAGCATGGGAGGAGGTGATGAACAGTCCATCCCAAGGTATGCACTCACACACAGTAGAAGCAGAAGAGCCCCTCGACAGAATTTACATTTGGGACCAGTGCAGAAAGTTCTAAAGGATTAGCAGCAAAAAGCTAGCAATGATATACATATCTGAGCAAGGGTTCTTATGCAGGTCAAGTCTTTGAGCATGGTAGGATAGGCTTTGGCAGGTATGAAAAGCTCAAAGTACAAATCAAACACGAAGACTGTAAAAGGAAAAATAGTAGATCACTAATGCACAAACCTCCATTACGAACTGCCTTCAATTGGAATACTCCATTGCCACGTGGTCCAGACACAGGAAATGTGCAAGACACAGACTGCCTCTTGTGAGCTACAGCAAGAGATGCATTGTACCATGGACCTTTGACAATCGGCTCCCCAATAGCATCTTTGATTTCTTGACTATTGCTGGCTTTCTCCATGGCCTTGCTGAAAATTTAATAGTGAACTAAAAATATGTTACCAAGATGAGAAATCACACAAGGCAACAATTGACCAAGCAGCAATCAAATATTGCCGGAAAAGTATGAATTTCCGAAGTTGATTGGACAATTCCCTGACAACCTCCCCAAGCATCCTCCTTCCAACCCAACCATCGAACCCTCACCATCCACATAAAAACCCTCCTCTAACTGCCCTTTTCCTTCATTCACACTAAATATGATTAGTTAAATTCTCTATCAATTACATTGTTGGCTGTTTCTTGATTTTAAATAATCAATACGGTCCAGTACTGACTCATCATTAACATGTTTGTGATACAAGAGATGTTGATACAGGTAACAGTACTCTTGTGCTAGTTGAGGGGGCAGTAAAGCCAGCAGTGGTGTGTTTGTGGTGGCATTGGTGATCTCAGCATGGCTATGGTGTTGACTTATACATTAAAGCAACTTTGGGTTTCAATCATGATAACAAGGTTTCTTTCTTAAGCTCTAGGAATGCATAAAATCAGAAATAAATGTTGCAGGTTATCTGCTTGACAATTGAAGCAAAAGAAACGCTTGATGCACCAGTGCTCAAAATTCAATCCATCCATGGAACTAAGAAGAGACGAATCAATATGACTGCTTTCACAGGCAACTTCGAAATGGATAATGCCTAAAGAAGGTGCAATCTTTACATATCTATTCAATCTTTAACAATTGAAGCAAAATAGCTTGAAAATCACATGATTCACCGGTCCCTAACATTGCAACCTTTACTTATCTATTCATTCTGTCCAAGAAAATAAGAAGAGACAAACCGATTTGCTTGCATTCACAGACGATCCCTAAATGGATATCATGCCTAACGAAGGTGCAACCAATAAAGAAACATTAAATCTACAAAATCCTGATAATCATGTTCAAGTAAAAACTGCCAATATAGGGGGTCAAAACATATTACTTCTCCATTTGAACCAATTTTAAGGACCATTCTAATTTCTTAGTTCAAACAAACATTATCATCTAACAAAAGCAACCCCATCAAGGCATCAATTCCCCAAATCCCACAACAAAAAAAGAAAAAAGAAATCAACTTTTTGTGATCAACGCAGTAAAAAATGTAAATTACCTGCTACAGCCATGATAAATAGCAAGATCATCAAGAGCACTCAAGGCCACACCACCTGTAACCGTAACCAACACAAAAGTAACTGCCTTTCGACCATAAGACTTGCTCTTTCCTTCATCCAAGTACTTCCCTCCACTAATTGTGCAAAATTAAATCGAATTAAATTAAAATTTAAAAGGTGGATTCTTGGTTTGGTAGAAGAGAAGCGTCGGTTACCTTGAAGTTTGGGAACTTGGGGAGTTCTTGAACAAGGAAATAAATCTTCTTGCCAACATCTGTCTGTCTGTCACTGCTAGGATTTGCACAAGTGCTTTTTGGGGTTAGAGCTGGTGGATTAGCTGCAGCGATTTGTCAAAGCCGCCATTCACACCGTTTTACCGAGAGACTGCAGCGAACTCAAGAGATTTGGCTTTTAATGGACTGGATTGGAACACATATAGAAAGAGAGAAGGGCAAGCATTAAATAGACCCTCAAGCTTGCAGGGTAGTGTCAGTTTGCACCTAAACTATTTTTTTTAAAGCTTTTTTAATTTAATTTCGTTCAGAATCACTTAACATAAACGGTTAAATTCTCTGTATCATGATATAATAATGATGTCAATTTTCATTAAAAAAGAGTAGAATTCGAACAAAACATGGATATTAAAAAGCTTTCAATTAAAAACTCATGAACGCTAAAGATATTAATTGATATAAAAAATTATTTAATTTTTTTAATTTAAAATTTTATAAAATTATCTGATAATGCTATTAACCGCAGTTTAACGAATCAATTTTTTTAATTTTGTAATTTATTTATTCTAAAATTTTATAAAATTATCTATTAATGTTATTAACCGTAGTTTAATGACTTAATTTTTTAATTTATTTTTTTTATTAAATTTAAATTTAAATTTTAAAATTTATTTGTATAAGATTTGTTTTAATATAATTTAAACAACTTAATTAATATAAAGATAACTCAATTAACCTATAAAAAAATATGATGATGAAATTAAAAAATTAAAATTAATAGAAAAAAATTTCTTGAATTAACTCTTAATTAACCTAAATTTAAATTTAAATTGCATAAAAATTATCTGATATAATTATGATGATTATAAGATAACCCGGAAACTACAACAGAAATTTGAGGATGAAAAAAAAAAAAAAAGACAGTGAATCTACACGAAGAATCCAGGTAATGATCTATCTGTTACATTCACAAATCACAAGCCTTCATGATCCTATACCTGGCCATTTGAATCAATTACAGGAAAAACAGCAACATACAGGGCAGATGCATGTGGAAGAGCTGCTGCACCTCCACACAGGATACATGTCAGCCAGATTTCTGTGTCCCAGAAAACTTTCGCTTGATGAGGAACCATACTCTAACTCGATTATAAATCTATACAACAATGAGATATAAACACACAAAGGGATACCTCTTGAAGGTTAATCATTCTATAGCAGTGTAAAATAGGACAGAGAGTAATGAGAGCCAATGAGGTAGAGTCTGCAATAAGGAGGAGGACAGCTAGCCTCTTCCATCCCCCACCCAGTCGTTATTCTCCTTCGGCCCAGTAGAAGCTTCTTCTCCATAGAGCTCCACTGGTAACTTATCAAATATGTTCTCACTGAATATCTATACTCTCAGGCAAATGATTAATAATCTTATCTAGCTCAGTTCTTGAAGATACTCTGCTGCCATATTTTCATAATGGATGCTTCATGCTTTAATCCACGTATAAACTACTACGTGCTGCATCATTCCTTATTCCTGTCCGAAGTTTAGGGGAACCCTGAATGTAACACCCGGGATGAGGGAAGCTAGCATGTCCACTTTTTGACGAGTAAACAGTAGCTCTGTTCCCGGCTATGCACACCAAATCATAAGCTTCAACACCTTCACCACCACTGTTCCATAGCTGTCCAGTAAGTTGCATGCGCGGGAGTGAAATGCTCCCCATCGCCTGCATGCTGCCCAATTATGTCGAGAGCAATATTCAGTTGGTCCATTGAAGGGACAGAAAACCCACATTGCAAGATCAGTGAAAGTCCCAACTAGAGCAAGGCTTCGCATGGACGTAAAGTTTAGCACTTTCCAAGTTGCCCTGTTTGACAATATGTCTTCTGTCATTGGAAGGTAAGTCTCTCCAAAATGACCATCATTTTCCCCTCCGCCTGGAAAATTAGTGCCCCCAGCATCTATGGGTTCGCCGGACAAATCCCCAGCTCTGTACAAGAGGGCTCCATTTTTGAAAAACCGTGACATAGAAGATGGCAAATAGACTTCATCAGGATGAAAGAAAACCGAAGGCCCGTGGCCGTAGTGCTTGATGAGTGCATGGATTTGCTCAAGGTTTGGCATGGCATGTAGTTGATGATCAGATCTAAATTCTTCAAGCAAGCAATGTTCAACTCCTCTTGAGAGGCCCAGTAGCCGCAGAAAAATGTTCCAACTGAAACACCTTTCCCTCGCATTCCTCGTTGGCTGGGCCTTGGACTCCAAACACCATTAAAGCAATTGATAGGTTCTTTCAAACTACAAAGCATGAAGGACAACGTTTCTTCAAGACATTAGCCACCACCTAGAAGACTATAAACAAAAGAACAGAGTCCAACTTCACAAATTAGCACTGTTGAGATGACAAGGCAAAGTCATGCGAAGCCACTCTCAAAGCTCTTTCTTTTCCGTTATATCCAATCCAAATGAGAAATGAAACATCAGCAATCAGGCTCAGGCTTGATCAACTATTTTTTTTTAATTAAACAGTAATTAGATGGCACTGGTTAGTGTATCGAGATAGAAAAAACAGGGAAAATGGAGGGGGGAAAAAACATATTTTCCTGTTCTTAAAATATATATATCTAATCTAGAATTCCATTTTTATCCGCATCTTTTCAATTCTAACGCGTTTTTGTATTTTCAGTATCTATTTTTTTATCAAAAAAAATCAATTATACCCATCAAGAAATGAGAAGCAAACACAAATTTGAGAGCACATTGTACCCAGAGAAATTCAGTAACCGGACAAAAGATGAACTTGCTTGTTTTCTACACCCAGACAAACGATAAAACGCACGCGTTCTGCATGGGAGAATCCACCGTGAGCGCCACGTGTACGGCAAGAAGCAAAAGAACAAGCCAAATTAGACAGCAATAGCTGGTAAAGAACACGTGTCAAGCTAGACTCCAAAACATTAAACATGACGCTGCTGCGGCGTGTTCTTTCGTGCCATGTTTCATCATGTTATAAATTTAAATTATTAATTTTTCTATGATTTTTAAATAATAAATTTGAAATGTAAATTTACCATGAGAGTAATACTACTCGCTCGTAAATCTTGAATAATTGATTTGATAATTTATTAATAATTCATTTTTTTAATTTTAAAGTGGTTAGTCCATCTATTTCAATCAATAGACTATATAATTTTTCCAAATAGATTCTGAAGTTTTTAAAATAAAAACTTGTAAAATTATATTAAAAATAAATGATTTAGTATACAATTAAAATTACAATAATAACTCTACAATCTATAATATATTTTTTTTATTAAATCTAAAACTAATTTGTTCATGGTTAAAACCTGCTCGAGGCAAGGATCAAACAAGTTAATATATTTTTTATAATAAAAATATCTTAAAATATGGTTTTTGACCATTTTATTTTTTAAAAATCAATTAATTTCTTACCCAATCAAGAGTCAACTCTAGTTTTTAAGTCGGGTTAGTTTTCACCCTATTTTTTTTAATTCAAACCTGTTTAGCCTCCGAGTCATTCAACCGGCCCGGTTCGTGTTTCGTAGCAACGATCTAAGCAAGAAAAAACAATGTAGACTTTTCAAAGACGGTGGTGGCATCCGAAGAGCATCCGCCTCCTAATTTTCAAGTTCAACGACGAGAACTTTCCATGTGTCCTGCAACTGTAGAATGAATGGACTTGCTTTAACAACTTGTACTAGGAAAACGAGTTGATATTTTATCATGCCAGCCCCATCTCACAGCTAGCATCAAAGATTTCTCCACCACACAAATAATCTATCATGTCAAAGACCTTTTCCTCCCCCCCCCCCCCCCCCCCCCCCCCCCTCTTTACTATGCTATAAATGCAGGTTGTTGACGAAGTTCTAGATGGTCTTGTTCATCTAGTCTGTCATCCTTCTGGGCTAGCTGGCTTCTTTCTCTTCGACTAATCTCATACGAGGTGTTCAAGCTCAAGGGACTGTTTCGCTTTTGCGTGATTGCATCTCAAAAGGGTACAGTGCCTTTTCATTTTGCTTGTGATGCTCTTGCTCAAGGATGTAGTTTGGCTTGATTTGACTTTGTCCCGTGTCCATAGACACCATGGCTTGTAAAGCCAATTCCACCCTATAGGACATTACTTTCAGGGCATTTGCTCAACTGTAAAGCAGTTTTTTATTGAGTTTTGTCTTCTAGGGGTTGGACATTTAAGCATGGCTAGCTTATTAGCTTCGGCCTCTGGCTTTGGTTCCGAGCCTTTAAAATCTTATCTTCCATGAGTTTTGTTTCTTTCTTGATCTATTCACGGAATCTTACACCCTTGACCCTTGGTTTTAACAGCTAAAGGGCTACATGTCACAAGCAACCATGTTGCTAAGGAGCTCTTCAACACCAGTTCTTGGATCCCTGCTCTCGTCTTTCTCCGACAGCGCTAACAACAGCAGCAGCAATCACCACCATGATATTAACACCGCATTCAAGCACAGCCCAATTCACCACCAAAGCATAAACAAACTTCCGTACCACCAAACTGGCTGCTTCTGTCTCAGCACCATCTCCTGCAACTCCTCTCCCATCTCTCCTTCCATTTCTGAATTCTCTGGTCGTTCCCATCAAGGCTTTCGTCGTGCTCAGTCTGAGGGAAACCTTCAACGGATACTAGACTATTCTTCTAACAACAACGATGAACAGCACTACAATCCGAACCAAACCAGGAAAGTCTCCGGGAGATCAAAGTGCTTGATGTTAGAAACTATACCATCATTTTCTTTTAGTACTTTGCGAGGTCGCTATGAGGATGAGGATGAAGAAGATGAAGATCAGAGTGACGTCCAAGATGAGGAAGAGAGAGCAGAATTAGATGAGAATGCGGCGGCGGAAAATGGCCACTTCGGTTTAAGTAATAAGACGGAGAACATGGTTTTGACTGAGGAGGTGAGAGTCATGGATAGGATTTGGAGCGTAAATTTTGAAGAGAAAAGAGAGTGGATTAGTGAAGAGATGCACCTTGCAAGAGGGCCTGGCATTGATTGTGGTAGTAATGGAAATGGTGGTGGTGGAGGTTATGGTGGCAGAAGTGGAGGTGGTAGTGGTGATGAGTTTGATTCAGGAGGTGGAGACATGCATGGCACGGAGGAGTATTATAAGAGGATGGTGCAGGAAAATCCAGGCAACCCTTTGTTTTTGAGGAACTATGCTCAATTTTTGTATCAGGTGAGTCCTGTTCCATTACCTCAAGTCTAATTTCTTTCTTTTTATTTGGTTCAATGGTAACGAGTATAGTTTAAATCAGCTTGAGCGTCAATCGACCAGTCTCTATCTTTCTCGGATGATCTTAAGAACACATCCCTCGCATGGAATTTTTAACTGTTACTTGCTCAAAACTGATGCTAAAACCACAAATATTTCGCAGACAAAGCGAGACCTTCAGGGAGCCGAGGAGTATTACTCCAGAGCTATCTTAGCAGATCCTAAAGATGGTGAAATACTGTCACAATATGGAAAGTTAGTATGGGAATTGCATCAAGACCAAGATAGAGCTTCGAGCTACTTCGAGCGTGGGGTTCAAGCTTCTCCAGAAGATTGGTAAGAAAAGCACAACATTATATCCTAGAATCAGATTATGATCATCAAGGCGCTTCAGCTTAACAAATTCTCGATCTTTGTTTACAGCCATGTTCACGCAGCATATGCTAGTTTCCTATGGGAAACAGAGCATGATGATGGTGATGATGATGTCGAATGTAAGGTGCCGCCGAAAGATTTCGATGCTAAGCCACCACATTTCCATGAAGGAGAAGTGGCTTTTGCCAGAGGTTAAGCTGTTAAACTGAAGCCATTGTGGTTATGGAAAAGAGAGGAGGAAGGTACAAGAGAAGAGAATCCATGGCGAAAAGCACCAGCTATGTAAAAACTGTATCATAATCAAGATCATCGTGTCTATCAATAAATGCCTTCGATTCCAATACTAGAATTGCTCAAAATTAGAACACTCTGTCAACTGTGTTGAATGACAGCAGTTGGTAGGCACTAGTTTTGTACTCAGCACCCCACCGCGGAGCGCCTATTATTTTTCAATTAAAAAAAATGAATACGCAGGCAATGTATT
Organism: Populus euphratica; assembly: GCF_000495115.2. Classification (NCBI taxonomy): domain Eukaryota; kingdom Viridiplantae; phylum Streptophyta; class Magnoliopsida; order Malpighiales; family Salicaceae; genus Populus; species Populus euphratica. The sequence goes on along the minus strand of NW_011499864.1, from coordinate 340,315 downwards.
TTTAGTGATATAAGAAAAATTCAATCACAAATTTTCAAAATACAATTAAAATTAAGATATTTAATCTTATAATATTAATTATTTACTTAGTTGTATTTAATAATTATATTTCTTAGAATATTATTTTCATTTAATAAAACAAAATTTTCATAATATTCTTAATTATATGACAATAAAATACATTTTATATGAAACACCAAGTAAAATCTTCATTAACAAAAATAGCCCATTAACAAAAGAAATAGCCCAGAGGCGTGGAGCTTTCAATTTACATACCTGGGCCTGCACAGGATTAGTTTTTTCAATAAAAAAAAATTATTTTTCAATATTTTTTTAATCCAAAACACCAAGTAAAATCTTCATTAACAAAAATACTAAAATAAAACACTTCTTATCAAAACCTAAAACAAAAGAAACTTATTAACACTGAAATTAACTACTTTATGAGCAGAATAATCGACAATTTTTACGTGTAGAATAATCCACAATGACTTCTTTATCTCTAAAAATCTAATAAACCTCTCTTATAAAATACAAATCTAAAAAATATAAAGAAAATAATATTTGATACGTAAAATTAAATTTAAATCCACCAAAGAGATTGAGCATCCACTAACTAAAAAAACCTAAAATACCAAAATAAATTTTCCAAACAAAATTCAAAATTACATCCAATTTTACCCCTAAATGGGAAGGGGGCTAATTTGGGCTCCGCATATAGCAAAACGACAAACAATCCCACGAAGAAAAAAGCTCGTTCAAAAGAAAAATTGCTCTTCTAAACCATAAAATCAGCAAGCAGATCACATCGATTCACCACATTGAGCTTGAATCAAAAATTTCCCACTCGAACTGTGTGATAAAAACCATTCAAGGGGATTCGAAGCGTATCTATATAAACAAGAACAAATAACACAGAATACATTTGAAACTCCTTTCACGTGAAATGACACACCTTAAATAGTACATATCTTTCCTGAAACCAATCAAAGGAAAATATTCAATCAGGAATCAACAACTCAGAAAACCTGTATATAACCTTCAGATCAAAAAACCCAGGTCCAGGCAGAGTGATTCTTCCTTTTCACGCTTCTTTCCCTGATAACCTTCGTCCTATCAGAAAGCACGCTGATAGAAACCATTGCCTCTTGCTCTGTTGTAGTCACCACCATCTTGATTGCCTCCCCTTCCCAAACTACGGCCACCAAAACGCCCCCTTGGTGCATCTGTTTGGTAACCTCTCCCTCTCCCTCCTGCACAGAACACAAATCAAGCAACTTTTTTACAGGGCTGCAATAGCACAAAGGTCACAAGCATTGACTGCCCTAAGAATGATATGGCAAGTGATGACAGTAATATTGCTTTCCAAAGGCAACATGGAATAATCTAAGTCCTATAACAGGTACATGAACAAACCGCCACCTCAGCCATTGAGGTTTTCCCACACTTGTAATGGATACCTTCACAATCACCACAAATAAACATTTATTTGTGGCATCAACTCTATCAAAACTGCCACTGCTTAAAAAAAAAATCATCAATCAGGTACCATAGTGCCACCTTTGTCCTATTATTGTATGGATTTGATCCCAATACAAAAGACTTCTCCACTTAACAATTACAACTAAATAAAAAGAGAGAGATAGAGAGAGAAGGAATGAATGAATGCACATACTTCCACCTCGAGAAGCAATACTGCTGCTGGGTCTTCGCTCCTCAATGTAGACTGGCCTTCCAGCCAGCTGTATTGGAGATGCCTGCATTGAATAAATGGGAGAGAGAAAAAAAGTTGAGCAGAAGAAATACTATGCAAAATACAGCATCAGAAAATGTTGAAATCTCCAGACATAAATGTGCCTGGTGTTTGCATCACAAAAAAAACAAAGCACTACTATCAAATAACATGTCTATATTTCTCCGAAATACAAACATGCATGGATTTAATTTTCATTCTACAATTAATCTTAGAAGGTTTCCCATGGCTGTCGGTCCAGGTTTTGCCCGTCAAAAGCCAATCATAGGAACATGATAAACCAATTCATAGCATCTTACCAAATATTTACAAGGACTAAAGAAAATCAAATGAAACTTGAACAAAGCTAGAACCATGAGATAAATCAAATGATTGAGAAATTCCATCCTTATAGATGCTGAAGGCTACGAACAAGCACAAAGGGGAACGCATTGACAATAAGCATAGAGATAAATTGGAAAGCAAATAACATAAAAAGAAAACAATCCTTAAATGATATTAAATTCGAACCTTGATTGCATTTTGAACACTAAGAAGATCTTCAAACTCAACAAAAGCATAGCAAACACCAACAACATCCTGCATGAATCAATTGCTATTTCAGCCACCGTGAATGTTACATGCCAACATATAGAGGAGAAGACAGAAGGTTCACCTTGCGATTCCTAACAAAAACACCATCAGGTTTGATTCTACCAAAGTGTTTAAACTCCTCCTCAATTTCAGCAGCAGTAACATCAGAGGGCAAGTTTCTCACATAGACAGATTTTGGTTCACCTGTATGGGAGGATGATCAAGAATCAACTTGATGCTTTCCAACTATGTTAATTGCTACAGGAATATGTTCTCCCAGGTTTCAAATATAAAGAATGCAACACTGCAAATATAAATATCATTCAAGGGAAAAAAGTGATCAGCTACAAAAAACATTGTGCAGTGAGGAAAAATTGCCCAGATAGTTGTGCTGCTGCCAAAAAAATAGTTCGTGTTGAAAACATCTCACAAAAACTTGCAAAATGTATAAAGATTGTGGCAATTAAACAAGAAATCAAGGTATTGTGTTCGCTGGCATTGAGCTCATCAACTCCTTCAAAGACACCAGTCATATCTGGAGTATAATTAGCTAAAAAATTCAAAAGTTTCATCGAAAAGTAAAAAACGGTAGAATGCATAAATTAAGCAGGATCACTGAAAAATTCAGACAAGGGAGAACAATATCACCAGAGCACAGTAAGTCATGTTATAAAGATCAGCTTTTAAGGTAGAATCATATGCTTGACCTTCATCCACTCCAAAGCTTTCTTCTGTAGCCTCAACTCCAGTTTCCGTTGCATATGATACAGATTCTGGCTGCAGTGCAGTGGTTGTCGGCATATGATTCCAATCAGAAGTTGCAGGGGCACTCTTGTTAACAGGCGGCTGAGTGGCAACTGATGAAGAAGATGGCCCCTTGGAAACTAGTAGCTATCACATGTCCACCATCAGAAAAAGTACAGAGTAAAAGTTACTTTCCATGTCCCAGTGAAAATAAGTTAACAAGAGATACCACAGGAAAATAATGAAAATAAAAACAACTCTGTTCCTGTAATATTTTAAGCAAATACTATCCCTCATCCCCTTCTCTTTTGTACATACATTATGTTTTTTGTGCTGGTTTAAATTTTGACTATATATGTGCAAAGTTTATCACCTTGATCTTTCACAACTTTTATGCCTAGCTTTGTATATTAAGAAGGCATCAACAAAGTGGCCTTCATCAGAATTGATTGTACTCAAATGTTAAAATAACCACTTCTAAATCATTTTAGTATGCCTTGTGTGGCTAAAAAGCAAAAAGATGCAAAGGTGCATGCAAAACAAAACAAGAAACAAACACAAGCAAAGAAGAGATGCCTACTATTGAAGCGTAAGTTTTCTTTTGAGGCTCTTCCATGGGTTCTTCTGGGGCAGCAGTTGGAAAATCTTGCCCAACATTTACAGCATTGTGAAATGAAGCAGGTGTTTCCACTACAGGAGTTTCATCTACTACAATTTCAGTCTCAAAGTCTTGTTGCTCTTGTTGCTCTGGGAGACTGTACTTGTCAACTGGATCATCATCTATGCGAACTGAGTTCACATATTCTCTAGCTTCTTCCTCCAAAACATAGTCAGAAACTGCCAAAACTCACAGATTAGCCCAAATAATACAAGGAATTATGTTGCAATATCAAATGACCCTCAGAAACTGGAAACCAAGAGATTAAAAGTTCATTGCTTTTAAAATTAACAAACAAGTGCACACTCATACAATACTTCTTTTTTTTTTCAGTTAAACTACTAGATCCAAACTTATAAACTCACCCCACCCCCACCCTTTCATAGCTCAAACCAAAGCCCAAGGACAAGCAGACAATGAAAAAAGGGAAATTCTTACTTCATCACACCAATATAAAACCACACTACTCGATTCACAATTAAATCTAATACTTCACTGTACCCATCATCATCCTATTACCTGGAGGCTCCGGGGGAGAGTGAGAAGAATCTAATTGTGCATCAAAAGTCTCGTCAGATGATACAGCCACTGGATGTTGCATGTACATGTTTTCAGATGGCCTGGGTGCTAGATTTTGTTGGTAAACAACTCCATCATCAACAAAGTGAAAGATATCATTGAGAACAAAGTAACCTTTCTCCTGTGGAGCCAGGAAAAAGGTCTGAACAAATTTCCTTCTATTAACAAAATCCTTGGTCTTAACAGAACCAGACACCATAACCAGAACTCCTCCATTCCACGACTCGAGCGAATTGATAGTCTTGATTTCAATAGCAGAAAAGTTTAAAGACATGACAAGCGCATGAATTTGCTGGAGAGAAATAAAGCACAAACAATTCAATGAATAATTACAATACAAGGAAAGACAGCACAATAATTGGTAAGAAAAATTTCCAAGCATAATAAATAATTATTCCCATGCTCATTTTCAACACTGGTCATCCTACCAAAAACCATTACCCTCAACAAAAAATTCACAATGATACATGTGTTTACTTTCATTCAATATACACAACATTTCTGCTATAAAAAATCAGAAACACTAAACATTTCAAAAAAGGTTGTGCACGACTACCCCTGAATAAAAACAAAAAAAAAATAGACTAAAAAAGCCAGCGTATACATCCATTGAAAGCAAAAAAAGAAAAAAATCTATAAAAAAAGAGTAGCCACCCAGTAGAGTAATACAAGTTAAGTAGTGAACCCACTAAGGCACCAACTATTAAATATAAACAGTAAAGAAAACCCTTCATGGAAAGCTAAATGCACATCTACCCAAATCAAATCAGGTTCTACAAAAAAAAAAAAAACAAGTGTAGAGTTTATAGGAACAGCTCATGTCCATCAAAAAAAAATAACAGAACATGAAAATTCAAATCACCAAAAAAATAAAAGAGGTACCAGCATTGTGTTAGCAGAATCGGTAGAATGGGCATCGATACGAATGATGGTGCTGCCATCGGCATAGAATCGATGCACGAGATCTGGATGCTGTTGAAGTACCTGATAATACTGCCCAACAAAGTACGAACCAACCTAACGAGCCCCACACAAGAAACTATCCATCAAAATGAAAGAAGATAGGGTTTTATAAGCATAAATATTTACAAGAAAAAATATGGAACCGTAAGCACGCACGTACCTGAACTGCTTTTACGGTTACCGGCGGTGTATATGGACTCGCCATTTTTATACTGAGTGAGATTTAGCGAATCAGGGTTTATGATTGATGGTGGTGAGGAGAAGAAGTGCGTGAGAGAGAGCGAGAGGATTTTATTAGGGTTTTGAGATAGATATGTTTCTGATTTTGATTCAAGAAGATTAGATTGGATAGAGAGATCCGTGGAGAGAGAGAGAGAGCTATAGGGATGACCGCAGGAAATAATAGATGTACGCTTCGAGCCGTCGCGACCGTTGATATGAGTACATGTGGTTTGGTTTGGGTTTTTGTGCCCGCTCACCGCTAAAGTAATTTTCATTTTTTTTGAAGAAAAAATAAAAAATTCTTTTTTAAAATTAATATTTTTTAGATATATTTTTTGTATAGTTTTAAAATACTATATTAAAAATTAAAAAAAATATGTTGAAATGCGTTTTTTAATTAAAAAACACTCTTACATCCATTACAATTTTTGCATTGATTATTGCTGTTTCTTCTGCTTACAATTTTCATTTGGCTTTTTTCTATGGTTGAGAAATAAATTTGACTTTAAAAATTTATTAATTAACATGACTGCTTTATATTTTAAGTAAACTTGTTTGTTATAACAGGTTAATTTTATTAATTTACATCATGTTAGGATATAATTGTAAATTGTTGGTGATTTTGTGCATAAAATTTTTATTTGGTTTTTTTAAATGAAGATTTAAACATTGTAATATCCATTGTTCTTTAAAATACTTTTTATTTAGAAATACACTGAAATAATTTTTTTTTTTTTATATATATATATATAAAAAGAAAAATTAAAGCAAAAAGCGCTCGATAAACATGCTCTAAATTTGAAATCAAAACCTAATTACCACATGATAGTCGTGCTATTATTAAAATAGATTAATTACATTAGTTTAAATTGTGCTAGAAAACAATTGAAAGTTCAAACGACCAGCTTAACAATTTATCATGCCATAGTATTTTATTTCATCTCTTTCAAAATATCTGGTGTAATTTCAATTACTTTATAGTTTTCGAGACAGGTTTCGAAAATTTTAAAATCGGGATCATACGAACCAAATCAGAGAGATTTCAATCAATATTTCGAGCACAGCGGCGCTATGTCCTGACGATGGAGTGAGCACGGCCGAGCCGACTAAAATCACTCCAGTTACTCTTTCACTACTGGCACAGCCACGATCAACGGAACTTGTGGTGTGAACCAAGAACTAAAGAAGCAGAATCTACTAAAGAATGCCTAAGAATGGCAAAAGATTTAATCATTCACTGAAGAACAACTGCTACCATTGCACCTACAAGTTTACTCTCTCATCTTCCTCTCCCTTGTGTGCATTCTTGCTTACACCATGCTGTCCATGGTTCCGGAAAAAACCCCAAGTTACAAATAGATTCGGCAAAGATAAATTACACGCAGGAAGTTCCTGCCAGATCAGTAGTAAGTCCCGTAGTAAGGTTGTGGAGCAGCAGCGGGCTGCTGAGGCTGAGTCAATGGTGCCACAGCTGTGGGTTGTGCATAACTTTGTTGAGGGAAGGCCTGCTGAGATCAGAAAAACACTGTCAGCAGTAGAAACAGTAGGATGCTTGAAACGCAGTTTTTCCCTTCCAGCAGTATCCCTGATAACAATAGACGAGTGTACAACACAGAGGCTACAGAAAAAAGGAATACCCAGGCCCGTTGAGAACGCAAACAAAGTTCAATGACACAGGATATGACACTTGCAAAGAAACTTGAGGGCAGACAATGTCTATTTGTCTGGGCTATTAAAGTTGAACGTGAATCCATGCCAAAAAGGCAGCAACATAATGCAAATGACCCTCAAAGTCCAGATCGAAGTTACTGTAGACAAGCACAGTAAACAATAAAGAAATGAACTCTCGATCATGCCTATAGTTGTGTAGCCAAATAACAGGACGCGAGGTCGATAGCAATGGTGGTGAAGTGTCTATTAATACGATTCCGTAACAACCCACTGTTTAGGAACTTATTAGAATTTTGATGGGACAAGGAAAGACAGGACCTTGAGCCCTTCCATTGCCCACATAATAAAACAAGTACAGACTAGCACTATTATAACTGATTGAAAGAACAAATGAATTACGAGGCTAAAACAGTAAGAAAAAAGTGAAGAAAAGAACATGCAACAATATAACATGAATTCAAAATATAGTTAAATGGAAACCTGGGCAGGATAGGTAGGAGGATAACCACCATAAGCTGCACCTTGTGCAACTGATGTAGGAGCTTGGGGATTAGGGTAGCTGCCTCCATAACCACTATATGCGCCATATGCAGCCTATTTACATGAAAATTATTTGAAAGATCACTTTCTTGAGGTAAACTATGATACTGCTTGCAGAAAACTTTCTTAAATGATTGGAGACGAGAGTTCATTATCCAATTACTAGTGTCCTTGAGTTAGAACTTCAATAAAACCATCGAGAAAAGGCAGCTTACTTGTTGGTTATAGCCTGGAGCCCACTGTTGAGTCTGTACTTGGGTAGCCGGTGGCCATGCTTGAGGCTGTACACCATAACCAGCTGTCCATTGGTTCTGTGCACTTGCATATGCACCCATCAGAGACTGTGCAGGTGAAGTCGCATCAGGGTAAGGTTTGGCCATTTTTGCCTTGTCTGAAGCTAGGTAATCCTCCGCATGGCGCTTTTTCAACTCTGACTTGCTCCTGTGGGGTAAGAAGAACTTGGCATGCCGATCAGCAGCCTTCTTTATAGATTGAGCATCTCCAAATATACCTAAAAACTGAAGGAGCAAAAACCAACAGAAACATAAAGAAATGCGATGAGAAATCTAACTAGGCTCAGCCCATTGCAACACCAGAATTCTCAGCTCTGACACTCATTATCTTTTAAGAACAGTCAATGGCCAAAATACGTGCAAAATTGAAATCAAGATAGAGTATACTCATTGTGCAGCAACTGAACTAGAGTATGCTTCAATAAAATAATAAATATAGAACAGTATTCTAGATTATATAACAGAAGGAAGTCTGTAGTTTGACAAAATGAAAACCAAATTAGATTACAAGAGTATTTATATCTCCTTAACATACACCACAATACCACAAAGAACCACTTAACATACTCTTCAACAGAGTAGTGGAACACTAATTTCTAACACAGCAGGACTTGTATCAACAGAGTGAGATTCTACATGGCAGCATAAAGTCCTATAACTGTTAACAATAAGGCTAACTGCAAGCAAAACATCTGATTAAATTCTTGTATCAGAAGAGATAAAAACAGAAAAGAAAAATATAGACCACCTCCAAGAAAATGCAGGATAGTTCTTCCCTCTCTGAAGCACTAGCAGCATTGACGATGTCTGAGCTGGGCAAAATGAACTTATCTACCAGTGAATCAAGATAATCAATTCGCTTTGGATGTGGCAGAAATGTCTCAAAATGTATCAAAGCCTGCATATAAATGGAACAACAGACAGCATGTTAGCGCCAGGAGATCAATGTAGAAGTTATAGCTGAAACAATTTGGTGTTTTCATGCTTATATCAGTGTTGTCAAAGGTGAAAGGTGCTAAAAGGCACCAAGCCTGTACAATGCCCAAAGCACTGACCAAGGCGATATGCTATAAATTAAAAAATATATATATATATTATATTATACAAATCTAAAATATATATCTTCCCGATTAAGATTAGATAGCTTGAAAATAAAAAGAAAATATAGAATACCATAATATAGTCATATAAAGTTATATTTTCACCCTTAAAACAAAATAAGATAATTTAAAGTAGTAAGTAGCTATATAGATTAAAAAGCAAAATTAAATATCATCATCATTATTAATTAATCTTCAAAAACATCTCCATCCATGCTTTCCTCTCCTTTACTTGAATCCTCCATATCCTCCATTTCATGATTATAATCGAAATCCTTATCTCTCAAACTATATTGCACTTGTTTAGGAAAAAACATTAAAGTATTAGCTGTACAGATGTGTTGTTCTTCAACTCCCACTGTAGAAAAAAGAAAGTGTGGTTGGTGTTTCTCTTAAGTGTCCTTCATTGTCTATTTGTTTCCCACTTTAATGATTTTTTGAATTATTTTACCCTAATCTTTGTTTTTTACAAAAATACCCCTAAGTTGTTTCTTGTGGTAAATTAAAAAAATTGACAAATAGGTCAAAACATAAATCATTTGAAAATCCAACAGAAAAGGAAGAACTTCAAGCAGGCGCTCGCCTAGGCAGCGCCTCATTGAAATCCAATGCCTGAGGCTAATAAAAGTGCTAGGGCCTCGCCTTGCCTGGAGCTCCTCTTGACAACACTAGCTTATATATATAGATAGAGAGAGAGAGAGCGCGCAAACCTCAAGAAGTGGTTTTGAAAATTGGGCATTCTCAAGTCCTTCTAATAGAATCTCCCTGGCTTTCTCTACATTGTTCGATGCCTGCATTAGAAAGAAAGCATTGTAAAGAGAATGGAAATCTCAAAATACTGGCCCGGACATCAGGCATCTAGCATAATAGGTAAAAAGAAGAGAACAACTGACATGAAAGGCAATCATTTCTGATGTTATACACAATCACTAGAAGCAAAATTATTTTTTTAAAAAAAAAAAGATAAAGGCCTCACAATGTGCACAGTAAATATGGACCTACCAAATATACAAATCGAGCGTATTGTGCATACAATGCTGGCAACACTTGTGAATGCTCTTTTCCCTTTTCAATGGCTATAGCCTGTTCATACAAGGAGAAGGCATCTTCAAGATTCCCCTGGGTAAGAGAAATGGCCAAGTCAGAACATGTGGCATCTCAATCAAAATTGACAGGACCTAAGACTTGCTAGAACTATCATACCAATCGATGCTCCATGTTTGCATGCTTAATAATTGCTTCAAGAAGACCAGGTGCAATTTCAGCATGTACAACTTGGTAAGCAGCTCGAGCACCAGATAAATCTCCATTTTGCTCTTTGAGACGGGCAGCAAAAATGTGGATCTCTGGTTGTCTCTGTTAGATATTCAGTTGATGAAGTTAAAAGCATAACTATGAAAGTTGGCAAAGTTATGCAAGGGACAAAGCAAACAACACTGCTAACATGCACCCATGCAAGCTTGTTATGATCAATGTATTAGACAAATAGCATGTTTCAACATTCAGGTTTGTACAAGATACATAAAAACACAATCAACTCCTTGTGGTAATTACCAAAAGTTTACCATGACATTCAATTGAACTAGAAATAACAGATAATACAAAGTGATCAAACAAGTCTAAAAAACTCCATACCTTGACAAATACTTGAGTTGCACGAGCAAGAGCATTATTTGCAAGATCCATGTTCCCAGTGGCTTCCATGCACAAGACATAGCGTATCCAATACTCGGTATAATTAGCACATGCAATTACACATCTTTCATATAGCTTGACCACCTGACTCAAGAAAACATATCATCACGCTCTAGAAGGTACAACTGAATCCATCAACTTATTAACAAAAGGAAATGCACAAAGCACAAAGGAGATATGCATAAGAAATACTCCATTGGGGAACAAAAGGGCCCCTCAAATACGAAAGGAGGGACCCTCCTTGCCTGACAGAAGATGGTTAGGAAGGCAAGAAGATACCTGCATGCATAACATATGAATTTTAAGAATAATAAAATTTTAACACATACAGGAACCTAGTCCACTGACAAACGAGGGTTTGAAGTACTTAGCCTCATAGAAACCAAATCGAAGGCCCATGCTTTAGTCTCAGTTCAATTTCCCGTTAAAAATGTTGCTTCATCCAATGGTTTAGCCAATAAAGCATATGACGCAGCAGATATTACTTAACTGTAAGCCAATGTATAACAAGGTACAGCTAAAAACTAAAAACCAAAAAGATCAATGAACAACAGTAAACAAACCCAAATACCTTATTAAAGTCATCCTCTCTTTCTATATCATCCAGATAGTTATGCCAGTTTTCGAGCTCTGCAACATTAAGGGGCCGTACATGAAAGTAGGGCCTCCTAATAGCATTTTCAAAGTCAACGATCTTATTATCGAACTCTTTAGCTTTCTTGTAAATTTCCTCTCTAATAGCGATATACTTCTCCAACTCCTCTGCTTCTGTTAAGCCAGCACTTACAGGTTTAGAAGGCTGTTCAGCTAAATCAGGATGAACCTCCCCCTCGTCTGCTTGGCTTCTATCCTCTGAAAGTGTAGGTGCTACAGCAGCAGCAGCTTCCTCAGCAGTCTTTAATTCTGACAAAGGCCGGCTTGCAGCAAAAGCCTTAAATCTGAAAACCAACAAAAAGAATATATATAAAACTACAAAAATATCATGCTGCAAAACAAAAGAAGATGTGATGCTTGTGTCGTGTATCTGCATTCAACATTCTTATTTAAGCATCGCCTCTCTTTTTCTTTTTACAAGCCAGAAAACCTTGTCAAAGAGCACAAAGCAGATTATTTGCATTGCAGAATTACAATCCATGATAGAAGATCGCCAACAAATATAAAACAAGGGATTTGAAATTTATCAGCATCTAGCAACACATAACCACTGCAACAGACAAGAACCTTGTAGAGCAACTGAAGATATTAACAAAAAGCACTTCTATATCAAAGCTAACCAATCAGCAGACTTTTTGGTAAGCCACAGTCAAAAAATCCAATAATATCATAATTCCCAAAAATTTGATGTTTAATGCAGAGGAATTGCAGCCTGCCATTCCAAGAGACCTTTCAGATGCCCATCCCTAAAAAAAGTGCAAAGTCGAAATCATAAACGTGCCACAAATGCTACATGCTACGCAGGAACATGGACTTTACTAGAAGCATACAAGCAAACATTTTTCTAGAACCTCAAACACCAAAGGAAGTACAAATTTGGACACAGAGCAAGAAGGCGAGTTACTCTGCTCAAATATAGGAGTAGGATAACATCCAAACCAGATATAACTATATCATATATTTTTTTTGTTGAGTTTCTAATATTTGAAGGATCAACCCGAGCATCCATGTCAACCTGAGGCATCCATACATTTCTGCCATGAGCGCATCCAGGTGAGTACAAGTCATGGCAACTCCCCAAGAGTCGACATCCACCTGCTTTCCCAGTAAAATGCAGCGATAATTTAAAGAAAAAACCAGCATGAATTTGCTTTCTTGAGAAAGACCTTTTTGTTTGAAACACAAAAATGCTTGTGCACACAAGAAACCTCTAGCAATACAGGTCTAGGGAATTCAAGAAGAAGTTCACAAAGAGAGAAACAAGAACCCATTATGTCTTACCAAAGTTAGTTTGCAACCAAACCCACTAACTGTCAAGTTCAAAATATGGGACAACATCGAATCTAATGCACACAAACTTTCATTGTGTGCAGCTAAAAAGAACAAAACTAAGCACCCTAACTAGTTGAACCTAATCAGAAGACCATTCCATGTCTTGCACAGTCATTACCACAAGATATAGAGTACATACAACACCTGGACTAAACGTTATGCATAACAACACAAAGAGTTGTCAACTCAAACAAATACAAAAAGACTAAGCCTGCTACAGACATACTTCACCATGAAAAAATTGTTGTTAGCATAAGCAGTTAAATATAATGATCTGATAATTATATAATGCAAATCAACAACTCAATAAATGAGGCCAGCAAGTACTATGCAGATGCTGGAACAGACTATTACCTATTGAAATAATCATCCAGCTTTCTGTTAGGAATCTCTAATATCCGTGTATAAATCATGGCAACACGGCCCCACTCTGCATGCACCTCTTCGTATTCAATGTACTTATCCCAGAGGGGATAAGACATATAATCTGTTCCAACATAAGCTAATCCTCGCTCAAAAAGCCTGAAGCCAAGGAAAAGTGAACGTATGGTTAAGATATAAATATGGACAGCAATACAGCCAATGCAGACATATTCATAAATCGGAGACCCGGGAATATGCTGAAGGAGAAGGAACAATTCACTCTTAACAGCATGACACTTCCAAATGCTGCATTTACCTTCCTGATAAAACCACACAAAGTCTGAAAACGGAGCACTGAATGAGGCCATCTTAGCCCTTACTGGATGAGATCTTCCCAGCAGCATTTTGCATATTGATGCACCACAGAGTCTCAGTTTAAGACAGCCATAATTCATAATTAACTACATTACTATGATGGGGCCCTTGTAAGGAGGAAGGAGAGATGGGATATGATGAGACCAAAAAAAATAGAGTTGACATTCTTAAAAATCAAACAGCTACCCATAGAGCAGCCTAAAATCAAAAGGTTTGCACAAAAAATAATTTTATTTCTAAAGCATCTCCATCAAACCTTTCGCCATTATGTGAGAAGCCACTGTTGCAGCCATACTGAAATAGTGTTAGAGAGCAAAACAAGTCACCAAATCCTTGTGACACAAAAAACCGCATGACCATGATTCTAATGTGGGCAGATAAAAGAACAAATATGTGAACAGCTATTACCTTCTGACAGTCTCTGGATCTCCATATGTGGATATGGCAAACATACAATAATGCAACCAAATGTCCACCGAATATGTGACCCCAAGAACAGCCCGTTCATATACCTCAACAACTTTGTCCATAAAACCAAGGCGTGCTTCATGATCTGCATACTTCTTCCAATAACCATAACACAAAGGAAATTCCACCAAAAAAGCATCATACACTTTTCGAATTTTCAATATCCTGTCCTGCATAGTTTATAGGTGAACATGTTAGCTCCACTAGAACAAGAAATCAGATTGCAGATACATACACATCAAAGAATAAGATCAGAAAGGATAGAAATTAGCTTCATTGATAAATGATATAGCATGTTAATTCATTTCCCTCCATCATTCAAATGTCAGATGCTAGAATCCTACAGCATTATTGATAGCTCAATCATTTGAGGACAGCTAGGATCTAACTAAAAAGATGGCTTAAAGGTCAACTGCTTTTCATCCAACTTAAGGAAGATCAAACAAACACAATTTTTCCAGAAAATTCAAAATATCTTTATTTCTCATGAGAAAACATGATTGCGGTAAAAATATGTGCACAGGAACCAGCAGTTCATCACATGAATGAAAGTTCATACCCCAGCCACCTTCTCTGTCTCATCTATTAAGGCAGTCCATGCATCAAAATCCAAAGAATTAGCCTTAACAATGCTCCACAGGTGGTCTTCTTCAGCTGACATTTCTGGCACTAAAGAGATTGGGGAAATTGATTAGGTAACACCTAAGAACTACTAAACAGAATCGTCTGCATAGAGATTTGTTGGGTAGGGGGGGGGGATAGAAAAACAATAACAAGGATTAGCCAAAAACATTTACTTCACAAGGAAACAGACACTCCGGTCAACCCTTAAAGGGAAAGAAAGGAAGTCGAGATTATGAGTTTAACAAAATCATTCATCAGTGATTATTGAAGTAAGGATTTAAGGACTCCTAAATTTGTCATAAACTCTAAATAAAATTACACAAACTTTTTCAGGATTCTACGTTACATCTACCTTTCAACCAGATATGAGTGAACAGCCTCCTGTGCTCAACAACCAATTTATTGTTCACATTTAACTTTAGATTGAAGCATTTGTGACCAACCAAGTTCCACTATGTTTCATGCATGGGAACAAACCCATCATGTAAACCACCAAGATGCCTCGAAAAGAAATGAACGTTGAAATGCCTAAGAGCACTTGAAAAAGAAAAGACAATACTTAAGTGTCTCAGCGCGAGTAAAAAGACGCATGGACCAATAAAATGCCACGTGAAATCATAAAAAAAACTTGCTTTTAATTGACATTGGATGACCTTATGAGGAAAATTACCAGTCATTTGTGAGCTTATTCAAGAAATGAAAAAAAAGGGAGATTCTACCTAACTGGTTTTTTTCAGAATCATGTAAGTTTCCATGATTCAATAATAAACCCCTCCTATTTTCATATAGCAAGATCAACACAACAAGATCTTACATAGCAAGCATACCATGTTGTGCAAGCCAAATTCTTTAAAAGCCTAGACTGCAACCTCTATCATCAAATATACAGACAACAAGCATGCCAGAGAAGCCATACCAGAACCATCCACAAAATGCTGCTCAGGAGCAGCTCCACCCAAAGCCTCTCCAGCATTTCCATTCTCAGCTGATACAGCAACTCCAGCTTCAGTTCCAATATTTCCATTCACAGCCGAATCATAACCACCAGCAGCTGTGTTTTCAGCACTACTGTTTATTCCAACATGCGCCTCTGGTACACCAGAACTAGAGTCCGCACCATATGTATTTCCCGTATGACCTCCCTGTGCTGCAACAGTAGAAGCAGCAAAATTTCCAGTGCCTTCCACATTAAAATCACCAGGGCCAGGAACAACAACTGAACCAGAATCAGCATAGCCAGTAGACGCATACACAGCTGCCGGATAATCCATGACTGCAGACGGTTCAGTTACTACTGTCTCACTATCTCCCATACTCTACAACTTATACAGTCTGCAGTTATACAAACAAAACACATTCTATTATCAATTCGTTCCGGCCTTAAAATCACAAGGATTTAATCAAAGCATTCAAATCCATAATCATTATTACGATAGCATAAACAGCACTTAATTAATTGCTAAGCTAACAGTTAATTCGAAGAAAAGACTGCAAATACTGCACCACCGTTCGATTCAGTTACAGACCTAAAAGTAGATCGCTAGTAGCTTCTCAGTTAATAAGCAATAAGAACAATGGATAAACCCTAATTTGACGAACTTGTAAAGCAAGACCTTAGGAGGAAGCGGAAATGGAGGGGAAGAGGCAAGCGAGCGAATGGAGGAACCTGGTGGTGCAGAGACGACGTCGCGTTCTGTCTTCTATTGAGAGAGCTTTGGTTTTTGTGTTGTGTGTTTTGAGTTTCGTGTTTTGGTGGGGAACTAAACTCCTGGGACGCCGAGAGAGCAGAGAGAGCTGGAGATCAGTGTTTTATACAGTTGAGAAAGCGGGGTGACGTGTGTTGCTGTCGATTCTAGTTTCCGTGATGCTCTAACTTTGAGCCGTTAGATTGTTGAGTGCGGATTGGTGTAATCTTGACCGTGTGATTTCATGGTCTTTTTTGTGAGGTACTTGCCACGTCATCATGAGTTAGGGTTCCCCGCTGCTAGGAAAGGAAGTCCCGACTTACCAAGTGGGCCCAATTCATGGGCCGAGATATAGGCCGAATAAACTATCCATCAGCTTCGACAGAGTGGTGATTGTTTTTGCATTATTACCCTTTTTCATTGTTTTTCACTTTAAAAAAATATTCAATTGATATTTTTTATAATTTTAATATGATAAAAAAAATTTAAAAATATATTTTTAATTAAAAAATTTATTTGAAAAAATATTTTACATCATAATACTAATCATACAGTTGAAACAATATATATAGAAAGTGTTTAATTTAACTTTTGTGGTTGAGGTTGTGGTTGGGTACAACCCATTTATGCACAAAACTCAACCACAAAAACTAATATTTTTTGTTTTTCTTAGGTTTTTTAGTGGATCTCATATCCAAACCACAAATTCCACCACTAACACAAACACATACATAATAATGATTCGTATTAACATAAAAGAATTACTGTAGTTGTCTTATATAATATATAGAGTAATTGTAGTTGTAATATAATATATAGAGTAATGGTACAAGTTAATGTAGCTTTCAAACAATATGAAAAGAATTATTATATATCAAAAATCAATTAATAGTTTAAAAAGGAGATGTTAAAATATATCATTTAAATAAAATATATTCATAGCATGACGTTCAGGTTGATTCTTGTTGCATGAATCTTTCATCATAACATGGCGTCCAGGTTGATTCTTATTACATGAATTTTACATAATTGAATCAATTGTTATTTGTTTAACATAAAGTTACAGTTAGCTAAATGTTTAATTAGTGTTATTAAACTTATTTTAAACTTATTAGGTTAATTTGATTTGATTATTAACTTAACATGGATTGAGTTTTAAATTAAATTAGATGGAGCTAATTTGATAGACATTATAAGTCAATCCATAGCATGGTCAAAACTTGATTTGATTATTTTTATTTTTAATAATATTATTTTAACTTTAAAAAAAAATAAAAAATAAAACATTTTAAATTGATTTAATCAACCTAAGTTAAGTTGCTCAACTAAAACCTTGAGTTAGGTCATGGGTTGTGTTAAGTTTAGTAACTCCATATTTAATTGTCATGACCGAACCATCTTTAATTTTTAAAATCAAAAGGTCAATATTAGAAAATTTTAACATGGAAGCAAAAGGAGACATTTTTAAACTACCAAAGTTAAACCATAGCTCATTTATTTTTATTTGTTTAACATAAAGTGACAAGCATCTTCGTATCAATGTTTAACCAGTGTTATTAAATTTGTTTAAAACTTGTTAGATTAACCTGGTAATTTATTAATTATTAACCTAATTTTGATTAAGTATCAAATTAAATCAGGTAAGGCTAGCTTGGTTGATACGACAAGTCAATCCACAGTATAATTAAATCTTGATTTGAGTACTTTTTATTTTTTAAAACGATATCATTTTAACTTTACAAAAAAAATATTTTAGATTGACCCATTCAATCCGAGTTAGCTCGCTTAACTAAAAACTTATATCAAGTTTAATAACTCTACGTTTAATTGCCATGACCGCTCCATCTTCAACTTTTGAAATCAAAGAGTCAGTATTAGAAAGATTTAACCTACGAAAGCAAACTGAAACATTTCTAAGCTATAAGGGCTAAAACACAATCCATCCATTTTTTTTTTCCAAAAAAGATAATGAATTAAGGTTTTTGTGGATATAGATAGAAGAAGAGAGAGTATTTATCTCCGATCGCAGAAAAGAGTATTTATCTCCAATCGTAGAAGGGGCAACTAGTACAGAACAGAAACATTAAGAACAATGGTAAGCAAGCAAAACCCAGTTCTACAAAGCTAGTTAAAAAGAGAACAATTGATTAATGTCTAGAACTTTGGGTATTTTTATAATTAGGGCAAAGGCGCTAAAAACTTTGGGAAGAGGATGAGCAAAATAGATCCGCACAAAGGATGATGTGGTTGAGGTACATCATCTTCAATAGAACCAGTGTATTTCAAGTTTGAACTTTGCTCAAGCTATTAGAGTCTTCAAATGAATTGTGTTACCTCAATGTTAATCTTTAGTTTTTATTTCATGGAAGACAAGTTTATTTAAAAATAACTTTTCCAGTAATAATTATCTTGTTTAAGTAAAAAATACATTTTAAAAAATAACTGCATGACACAAAACATATTTTTTATATCCTGGTTAATACTTTATATGACTCAGTTGGCTTTAAGCTACCATGTAAAGATAAAAAATATATCAATGTTTATGTTTTTAAAATATATAATTTTTTAATTTTTTTAAAAATAATTTATCATACATACCTTGTCTTTATAATCAAATATATATTTTTATCTTTTCATGACACACGCAACTTGAAAATCATATTTGTTTACGATGTATCTGAACTCTTAAAGCTTTTTCTTGTGTTCCGAGTAGTGTCTCTCTCTTATTCACCTAGATTTGCAATAACCTTAGTTTTAGCTTGCTTCTTTAACCCATAATTACAACTTTTTAAAGTCAAAGAGCTTTCATTCTTCCACTTATTTCTCTTTCCTACCATCCAATCATTATCTGTAAGCAAACTTAATGTGAGCTCTAGTGTAATTTAATGGAATTTGCGATCCAAAAATCATCCTAATCCAAGTTTGTTGAAATTTAAATGAGCTTGTCACAATAAAAAAACTTGCTTTGAGGCAACAAGACTATAAATCAACTCAATCACAACGTCTACACTTGAAGACAAGCAAAAGAAATATAAATTCACAATAAAAAATGATCAATTATTTGAAGAGTTGAGAATTCAATCAAGAACCAAGATCGAGCAACCAAAAAGTCGGCTACGATGCTGAAAATATCATCAAAAATTTGCTAAAAAATTATTCCTAAAAAGTATTTAAACTCGAAGCTAAAACCCTAGTTTTCTTAATGGGTCTTACATGACCTTAATTTAAATAATAATCAACTCAAGCTAAAACTAAACCAAACTAATTAAAATAAACAAGTCAAAAATCCAAATAAAATGTCTCCTCTCAAAATAAATAAAGTTTGATATCCCAACTAATTAAATAAAACAAGTTCGTTATTTCTATATTATGTCTGGTAACAGCAAAAGCCTAACTTAAAATGGATGGTTCTCTCGCATCTTAATGAATTAGAAGACGTGCCATATACCATAAAAAAGTTATGGAAGTTTCGTTTCCAACCAAACTAAAATAACATCAAAAATTGATTTGTAGCTTCAATTATGACCAAAAGAATCACAAAAGGTCAAACTATCCATATCTAGTATTCTTCTCTCAATCTTTATGTAATGGTCTTGGTTCCACCACCAAGTCTTTCTTGAACATAAATCAGATTAATCAAGACTTGCTTTTTATTATTACAAATCCTCTTGAAGTTCACCTTAGCACATGTCTTTTAAAGAAGTCCATTAAAAGTTTATTTGAACTTCTTAGCCCCAAACCTAGTAACTTGACCAACTGGAACCTCCAATTGATCATTTGATGGTTGGATCGCATCAAAAGCCATATAAATACTAGTAATTTGCAATTGAAAAACTAAGTTCAATCTTGAAAGAAGTTCAAAAATAACAAAAACAATGTAAACAAGACATTAGGACTGAACAAGATTGCTGAGAGTTTCAAGTGTTCTTGGATTTAAGTTTGTTATTCTCTCTTATATGTTTCTTGTGTATCTGGCAGAACCATGTCTTTAAATAATGTAGGATATGTTAAACCTTTAAATGCATAAACTTGTTGTGTTTTCAAGTACGTGATGAAACAAGGCTTTGCAGTTCTTGCAACTAAAGCTGGAGGGGAAGAAGAATCAAGTTGATTCTCTTTTTTTACCATAAGTTGGAGCAATTACAAGTTATATTAACCACACCCCACCAATAATATTCCATATAACTATTCATTTATTATAAAAAAATGAAAACCATGAAGAAAAAAATAATGTATCTGAATAGTAAAAATATTTTTTTGTCCTTCCAACAAGAAATATGTGAACTTGTTCTTAGGATAATTTAATCTTTCTTACATGAGATATTAGTCATTATGTAATTGTTTGGAATAATTTGATTTTTTATATTTTAAAAATATAGTATAAAGACTATATTATCTTTGAAATCAAAATTTAAATTAGTCGAGAAGGGTTAATTTAATCTTTTCATATATTTTTAGGAGCAATGTTAAGAATGTTATATCCTTAAAGTAAAAAACTTAGAGCTTGCAATTATGGGTGTTTGTGTATTTCCAAGTTAGGTGGGTTTTTTTTTGTAGTAAACAAGTTGATGTAGTTGATTTGGTATTTTCATTTTTTCAATGAATAATCTAAAGATTTTGATACCCTTACAAGCAAAAAAGTTAAACTTACAATTAAGGATACATGTATTTTTATGCTGATTATTTTGTAATAAATGGATTGATTTGGTCTTTTTACATTTTTAAGGAACAATATAAAGATTTTAATATCTTTATGTGTGTGTATAACTTGAAAGGTTATAAAAAAAAATTATTGGTATTTGTTGTGTCATTTTATATTCAACTCCATCTTTCAAGGTGGCATTGAAAGTGACTGTCTTTTTCCTTTCAACGATGATACATGTATAGTTTTAATAGTAATAGACGGACTTCACACAAACTTTTTTTCTCTCAATCTTTTCTCTCTCTTTTCTTTGTCAAAGAATAAATATGTCTTTTTATTTTTTTTCATCCAATTTAATCCCTGTTTATTTATTTGTTTTGTTTTAATTTTTAATTTTATAATTTTTATTCTTCAATTATATCCCTCATCAATTGGTTTCATTTTATTTCCACATCGAATTTAGCCTTTTTTTACTTTATTTTTAATTTTTTTTATCCCTTTCATGATTAAATTTTGTTTTTAATTTTACCCCTTAATATTTAATTTTAAATTATTTTTATATTAAATTTAGCATCTTTTTATTGCATTTTTTTTCAATTTTATTTTGTAACATTTTATTGATTTGCAACATTGTTTCGTTATTTTTTTCAGGTTTCCCTTCAATATGGTTAGTCTTGAGCTCATGATTATGATAACTGGATTTGAAGATTAACTTTAGTTGATTATAATTTTTTTATGTTTTTTTAAAGATTTTTTTATTTAAATTTCACCCTCTAATGTTTAATTTACTATGACTTAGTTTTCATGTTTTTTTTGTTTTATATGATTATCTTAACTATGTCTTCATAATTATGAAGTTAGCTAATTAATTCGAGTTGACACGATTTTTTTATTTTTTTTAATTATTTGTTTTTATAGTTTTTTGTTTTTAATATTAAGTTGTTTTGTGATTGAACTTTGTAATTTAGCTAAATATATCAAGATTTTTTTTTGAATATTTTTTACATTGTTAATTTTTTATCTATTTATTTTTTATTATTATATTTTTTAATCTGTGTTATTTAAATTATTAAATATTATTAAACTCAGTTGAGTTAATTGCTGAGTATCAAATTATTATTATTATTTAAATGCTTTTGTTTCCTTAATTCAGTGTGGTTTCCCTGTCCAGTACTGTCTAATATACCATGATTAAACATTATTAATGTTTTGAGCTTGTAGGCCGGTGAAATAGATGTAAAAGATAGGGTACTGGACGGCTGGAATAATGACATCAAGTATGGTTGTACTCGTATAAAAAAATATTTTAATATATAAAATATTTTTTAAAAAAATACTTGATATTATAACACCATACTCTAAATATTCTCCATTAACTTCTTCTTTTTTTCCATCTCCCGATCACCTTTGGGAGATATTAAAGTGATTTGATAAAATAAAAATTTAAAAATATAATTATTAAACCTGCTTGATTAATTAAAAAATTTCATAATTCAAAACTTAATTTAATACGAGTTTAGATTTAATACTTTTTTCTTGTATAAATATACTTATATTCGTTTAAAGAGTGAGGCTAATTTTTTTTAAGATTTGTATATGACCTTTCTAATAAATAAGTTTTTCAGGAATTAAACTTGTATTTTTATTTTTACAATGATATAACAATGTTTCAATCATTAGACAAATATTTCATTAATAATTTTAAATTTAATATGAAAAACTACTGCATGTCACCATAAAAGAAAAAAATGTAAAAATTATTATTGCTATAAAAACAATGGACTTAATTGACTTGAAAATACATATATTAATCCAATGACGTAATAATTCAGGTATCCTTTCGGATCGTTCGCTGGACCGAATCAATAAAACCCTTAAAAGAAAGCCAAAACCCCTACCCTATCAGTCATCCACCATGGCTTCGCAGTCACGAAGAGGCGGAATCTCACTCCCCGAGAGGCGAGGACGAGGCTCGTCAAAGCAGGAACCAAACATCCTCGCCAAAATCAACAACTCTCAAATCGTATCTAAGGGAAAGCAAGCAGCCTGCGACGCCGTTTTTGTCGCCAAAAAGCTCCTTAAAAGCACAGGCAAGGCCGCTTGGATTGCTGGCACCACTTTCTTAATCCTCGCTGTTCCTTTGATTATCGAGATGGACCGTGAGCAGCAGCTCAACGAACTCGAGCTCCAGCAGCAAAGCCTTCTCGGAGCCCCGCCCGTCGGCCCTCCTCCACCCAAGTAGTGATTGTTACATTATCCTGTGCTTGATTTTTTTGTGCGATCTGGAGTTTGAGCTGTTATAATAAATGATGTAAGGCAATTTTCTCTCTTTCTCCTTGGAAAAGAAATTGAATGTCTTAATTTTGCAACTACAGTGATAATTAAAGTGGATTTTGGTGATCAGTGATAAGATTTTGTGAGTTGTCAGGGTTTGTCTTTGTGAAATTTGAATGTCTAATTGATACTTTTGATGTTTGTTGATGAGTAAGGTGGATTTCGGTGATTAATGATTGGATTTTGTGATTGTTAGGGTTTATCTTTGTGAGATTTGAATGTCTGTTTTATACTGTTGATGTTTATTGTCATTTGTTGATGATACGTAACTAATTTGAATGGATAATAAGCTGGTAATTAATCAAGTAAGAAACCTTTTGATTTATGAGTGAAAGCAAAACCAAACTGAAATTGAATAGGCTAAATGACGGAAAACTATCTTCAACTCTGGGTATAAACTTTAATATTTTTTTTATTGGAGTACTTATAATTATTTGTTGGTAGAAAATATGCCTTTCCAAATTGCGTGCTTTTTCTAGACTGTTATTTACTGTCAAAATTAACAGAAAGGTCTGATTTTTTACCAAATATTTGTTGTATTTCTAGACTATTAGCTTCAGGAAAAATTAGCAGAAGGGTCTTTTTTTTATCAAAATTAGTTTTAGGTACTCAAATAAATAAATAAAAATAAATTTAGGGGCTAAGTTCTATTTGACCCAAAATTCAAGTTGGTACAGAAATGGGATTTTCGATAGCTGGAGACAAGAGATTCATATGAGAAAACAGAAGTAAACGAGCATTCAAAGTAGTTTTGGGTCATCTAGCCAATTGAAGACGCCAAGCTGTAAGCACAATGTGTTCGTAAAGTAGCTTTTCTTGTGTTTGGTTTCTCATATATTTCCTTGAAGGTGACTTTAGTTCCTACTTTTAAGAGATTATATGGTTGCATTTGGTTAGTGTTTTATGATGGAAGTGACAAATGCATAAGAGATAGAAACATGTTTGGTTGCAAGGATGGAGATAGAGACAAAACAAATCCATCTCTGGTTTAGTTTTGGAGTAAATTTATATCCTATCAAAACAAGAAGGACAAGGATATATGTCCCCTTTGTCTTAATTGTTTTTGTCTTGTCAGTTATAGTAATCAAACGCTGCCTATAAGATATTCATGTGTCTCCTAAGGTTGGTTTTTACTTGTATACAAGAATTTGAGATTTGAAAATCTTGGAGGCAGCCAAGTGTGAGCCCAGGCTTCCTTGGTGAAGTTATAGTTTATTGGGATATAGAATTAAGCAAGGTTAGGGCTGTAAGGGATATTTGCTAGTTGCTGGTGATGCTTTCAAATTATACAGGTAGAGATGACTAGCTGTTGGTTGGTTTCTTTTGGTTTAAATGCTGGGTTTAGCTTTTGTTGTGCAGTTCTGGAACGTTCAACCTAAAACTGTTTTGATGCTGGTATAGCATTCATGCATAGGGTTCCACTGTTCACTTGTAGAATTGCAAGTATGGCTACTCTGATTCACCCAAATGAATGGAGTAAACACGCTTGAGTTATCTCTTTTACTAATACTGTCATTAAAATGATGCACTGATTCGAATCACACATACCTTATGGATTTAATTGTGAAGATAAAAAGTCCATTGTTGGTCTATCTTCTGTTCGAAAATGCTTCCCTGTTTATTTTGTAAATCTGCCTCACTGCTTGTAGCTGTTGATAGTGCTGTCAGCGGACTCTGCTCGCATAGGTCATCTTTAATGTTATTTCCCTTTCATATGTTAAAATGGAAAATGATCATTGCGAGAGACCTTTACCCCCATCCAAACTAATCACAAATTTTTTCGCTCTTATCTTCAATGTTGATTATGTTGTGATGCATAATATTTTTCAAGTTCTGGTTATGGCTTTTATTTTATACACAAATCATGAACATGAAAATTGCTTTTATTAGCATCTAACTACTTTCAGATTTGCTAAGCCTCCACTGTTCCCCAATATATGCTAGTATTTGCACATATTTCCATCTTTTCTCCTTGTGTTTGCCCGAGTTTTCATATTTTAAAAGGGGATCTCATCAAAATGTTGTTTTTATCAAATGGTTTTCTTACAGACTTAATGAATCAATCTAGCTCGGATTTTTTAAGGGTTCTATGAATCCTTGTGATTTTTTTAGGGTTCTGTGAATCCATTCATTCTTCTTAATTTGTTTGTATTAGTGAAGTCTGGCTTCCAAGTTTTAAGTACCCCTCCCTACAAAAAAATTAAAAAATGCGAATTCTCTCTCCCTTTCTCTCTCTTTTTATCTTGTTTATTTTTACATTTAAAAAAAATTAATTAAATTTTATTTTTTTCTATATTTTAAATTAATATGTTTTTGGTGTTTTTAGATATCAGAAATAATTTTTAAAAAATAAAAAAAATATTATTTTAATATATCTCTAAATAAAAAATATTTTAAAAAATAATATCAACCACGTTTCCATAATTCTCTCTCTCCTTTCTTTAAAACATGCGTTTTAAAAAAATAAGATCAACCACGTTTCCATAATTATCTCTCTCCTTTCTTTAAAACATGCGTTTGATTTCTCTAAATACCCAATGGAAAGTCTCATGCCCATACCACATACTGTCGAATGTCGAGATTGCTCACGGGAATTGATAGTGATTTAAATAATAAATAGTCTGCTGCACTTGCATATGAACCGGTTCTTGTTTGGTTCAAGCCAATTTTTAGCCGGTTCAGTCTATTCTTTCTAGGTTAATTGCACAAACAAACCATATCCTCAGACCGAACTGGTCCAAGATGTGGCTCACCTGTTCATTAGTTGGACTGGTCGGTCTGGTTTGATAACGATGCAAATTGGCACCATCATCCATTTGTTTCAACATTATATTTTAAGTTATCTAACTAAATATTTTATTTTGTTTTTTGAAGAGTGAATTGCGAGAAAAGGACCTAAAATGAGCATTTCTTTTACGCAAGAGATTAGAAACAGTATCAATTACAGAGAGGATTGAAAGCAACAGGGAGGCCCTAGGACTTGGTAGTGGGTTTAGGAGCTCCACAGCCCATAAAAAGCTTTTGATTTTGATAGTGGCGTCCCTGTCTCCATAGAAATCTCTTCAACCTTATCTCATAAGAAGACAATTCCAGATATATTGTGCTTGCTTGTCCTTTTGCTGATCATAATGTTTTCCTGAACTGGACAGGCTATTTTTGTTGACTTTGGCAACAAAAACTTGTGTTTGATTAAGGTGAGTTGACAATTATGCGTGTCCATTTCTCTAAAAACACCGTGATTTTAGCTTAATTCAGCTTGTGTTAAGACTTGTAACTCTATTTTTCCTCTTCTTTTAAAAAGGGATTTCTTTTGACTTTGAGGGACCCCTGTGAAAGCCTCCATAAGATCTGCCTCTGCTTGTGTTTCATGGAGGAGCAAAATCAAAGGTGGTACAGGGCCCATCTTTCTTAACCATTAAGAGCAATGATAATGTGCTGATTTTGCTTAGAAGAATAATGCTGTGATGACGAAGAAAGAGTGTGGTAGGTAACACCAACACCAATGCTAAAGATTGACAGATTTATGCATGATTTGGAAGTGGGGTTAGGCCTATTGCCTAATTTGAAAATAGCCTAGAATGAGAAGGATTGAGCATGGAGGAGACGATGGCCATCTCTCTTGTGGCATGATTTTTCCTTTTCTTGAACACACTGTATCATCGTTATTGGAGCTTGTCGACAGAAGAGAGGTAAAGGTCAGGTGACCCTTCTACTCTGGGAATGGGGTGAACCCAAGTCTCCTTGGAAGCAATTAGGATTCGAGTCTTTGATGAGAAATTGTAGCTGAAATTGTTTTTCAAAACACATTTAGGTAAATAAAAAATATACGAAGCTATGATTTCTTAGGTGATTTTAATATGAAAAAACTAGAATTATAAAAAAGCAAGTGAAGAAATTGTAGTTGGTAGACACCACTGATCCGAACATAGATATTGATTTATCTGGATTAGTTATTTTTGTTAAAAATAAATCTCAAAGTTGAACTGGCTAAGTGGGTTTTACCTTGTGATTCTTTTCCGATCAGCTTATTAGTCTTCCAGTCAAAATAAAAAAAAACATCAAATTTAAAATCTTTTTAGCTCAAATGCATCTTTTTATAAAAAAAAACACTAAAACTGTATTTATCAATATTATTAAACTTAATCTAACTTGATGGGTTAATTTAATAACCATATTTAAGCAAATCAGATTAAAAACAAACCTAGTCAAACACGATAAATCAACCCATCAACCCATTGTGCGGCCGAGCTTGTCTAGTTTGATTTATGAAAAAAAAAAAAAAAAACATTTCACCCTTTTCTAAAGAATACAGTCTTAAAAAAATATTTATAAAAAACTTTACTAGGATTAATCTAATTAATCCATGATCTAGTATCGGACGGAGTGGTTTTATAAAGATCATGTTTCTGGAAAAAACCGGCCGAAAGCAACGTCAGTGGCAAGTGGTTTGCAAAGCGTGGCAAAAGGAAACGCACCGAGGGATGCTTTTCACCGCATACATTCTAATCCAATTTTTTAAAGTGGAGTGTTTTAATTGGAATACTGGTGCTAACACCTTTCTGAAGTATAATAAAGAAACGAAATAATCAAAAAGATCAGTATCATATAATACTAGCAAGTCCTCTGAGATTCTTCAAATGCAATGTGACTATACATATGGCGGGCAGAGAAGCAAACTACAAGGAGACAGTGTACTAGTAGCATGGAGACTTGCCGCTATCTGTGGATGTACATGAAAAAGGAACTCCTCGAGTAAGAATTGCAATAATATATATATATATATATATATGGGGACATGTATGTATCTTTTTCTCTCACAATCACAAGACAATTTCTTGCCTAACTTTTACTTTTGCTCTGCAGTTTCTTAGATTGTGTTCCGACAGTAGTTTTTGCGGTTAAGGAGACTCGAGGCTCAAAATACATCTCCGGCCGCAATCAACAGCAAAAACAAACAGAGACTAGTTCAAACCCAGCTCATCATCCTCTTAATATTCTGCCCTTGAAATCAATACATACAATTACATGCAAACACAGCTAGGACTAAAGTGTTGTGTGGTAAACAAGGTGGTGGTGGAAAGGGTGAAGGAGTGGATGATGAACAAGTCAATTCCAACCTTCATGCTTACCACGTCTTTTCTTGAGGATAGACTTGATAAACATCAAACAAACAACTCCAAACCCCAAAGCTGCCACTCCTCCAACTGCAATGGCCACTGTCCTCTGTGTGTGCTGCCTGGTCCCTACGTCTATAAAACACCACACACATCACTGGCATTAGAAAACTTTTATTGTATTATGAGGCAATAAATAAAACCCTAGGTTTCTTTTTCTTTGACCAAGGTTGGTTTTCACCTCTAAATCTAATAAAACAGAAAAAAAATCCCCAGCCCCCTTGAATCAGTGCTAAGAGGACTATGCAACTTTGACCAGGTAATCAGTCAAAAAATTCACCTGTCTCAATCACACAAAAAGCATCTCCATCTACATGCGCCCTATTTCTTGTATACATCTATTTACTTTTATTCACCATCATCATCGATCAAAATTATTATATTAAGGGTCTAGGATCTCACTTTTCCCACTCTTGTTTCTCTGCAAAAAACACACCTTTCAAGCTTCCTAGTGGGAGCAAATAAATAAATATACAAAGAAGCTCCTTGTAGAAGATAGCATTGGTTATTAGGGATATATACATATTGTAATACAAAATGAAAGGTGCCTTCAAGATCCAAAGACATTGATGTTTTGTCTTTTTAACTTTACCTGAAGTTGAAGAAATGCTAGGCACTCCATTGGGGTAATAGCTGTAGCTAAGATAGCACTTGTTGAGGTAGAGTTGCCCTGAAATTGAGTCACCACACTCACTCTTCACACTCTGTACAGCAGTATTCACACAATCCCCACAATCCCCGCTTGACAAATCACCTTCACACTGGCCCAGAACAAACACTGACTGGTACTCTCCAGTGTAAAACAGCCCATCGCTACCATTTTTAACACCATCCACCATAGTTTCAAAAGCCGCATCTCTCCTATCCTCGAACCCGGTTCCACTCGCCTTCGTTGACCCACAAACCTTGTACAGCAACTCAGTTCCTGATACCTGCTTAAAACCAGCAACCTCGTACTTCAGGTAACACCCACTGAGTTGGACCCTGGCAGCTACCACTTTGCCACAAAGCTTGTCGATCAAGTCCAGGACTTTACTAACACAAGCATGGCAGGGATTGTTAGAGAGGTCCCCTCTGCATTGGTATAGACCCGTAATGACATTTTGACCATCACCAGATGTTGCTGTGAAATAAATTTTCTGTGAAGATTGTGAAACCAGAGAATTCAAGAGGTTCCTGAGGTTTTGAGCATAGATCCCCGATGGGTCTTGAAATTTTTGGTCAGCACACCCCTTGAAAACCAGAGTTGTGTAATCTGCAGCACCTACGACTGTCACTAAAAATCCAAAAACTGCAATCACAAACATGGTATTAGACAGGAGAAAAGAGGGTTTTCTGAATAAACCCATCTGAGATTGTAGGCTAATTTCTTTTCTTTTCTCGGTCCAAGCCTTAACACACGAAAGGTTGATCCTCTTGGAGTGTGAGAATTGGGAGGTTTCCAGGGTTTAGGCTAAAATCAACAACAGAGAAGCTTGGTATATAAGGGACTGACTATGCCAACCTGAGGTTTCCTCTAGACTTGGGGTGGAAGTAGCTTTTTTGGGTTGGTTTTGGTTTCCTTTCCTTTTCTTTTCTTTTGAACTCGCTAACTTTCCTTCCCTGCTTTAATTGCTTGGCACAGACACCTAAACAATAATGATAGACACGGACAAGTATTTCAAACATCATGTTCAAGTGGTAAAATCAGGGGTTAAGTGTTCATTAACAGAAGTTAATATATTAAATATTTGCTAATAATACCAAGGGTCCTTCTGTTTTTACAGTGTACAAGGCTGCTTGATTTCGTGTTTACACGGATTTTAAAAGTATTTTTAGTTTGAAACAAAAAAAATAATATCTTTTTAATATTTTATGATAATTTCAATGTATTTATATAGTGTTTTGCCACAATCAAGTAATCATATATTTGAAAATATTGGATTAGTTAATATATATAAAAGTTCCATTAAAATTCATTTAAAAAGTTTTAATTTAAAAGAAGATATATTTCTTAAAAAGATATATTTCTTTAAACTGCAAAGCAAAAACTTGAATAGTGTCAAATATAAACTAAATGTCACTGTAAAATGAAAAAGACAAGACATAAAGATCTGATTGTGTATGCATGATTTTGGAACACTGGAGAGTTGCGACCAGGGCGGCTGCACTGGTGTTTGACTGCGGTAAAAAGAACATGGATGCTGTGTTGCGCTTTTGGATACAGATGCAGATGGTAAATGCTGGTTTTACTCGTTACAAAACCGGACGACCTTAGGATTTTATTTTTAATCGAAAAATGTTTTTTAAAAAATATTTATTTTATTTCAAATTATTTTTTTATATTTTTAAATTATTTTAATATACAACTGTCAAAAGTAATTTTAAAAATAAAAAAATAAAATATTATTTTAATATATTTTCAAATAAAAAATATTTTAAAAAAATAATATTATTATACTCTTAAACATTTCATAAAACATGACCGATATAATATCTAAATCAATCTAAATTTAAAAAGAAATATGGTAAAGTATAAAATATATTAAACTTTTTTTTATCTAAATAATATCCTTTTTTATCCTAAAAAACAGTTGGAGGAGCCCTTCCAATTTATGATAATAGTCTTGCACAAAAATGATCCTCCTACGGTTTTTAAAACTATAGTTTTATATGGAATTTATTATATTAAAACCATATTAAAAAAATAACATGAGGAAATGTAAATATATTAAAAAAAAGACATGAGAGTCTAAAATCTTACAATGATAATATTATCAGGATTGATGTCATTTATCATGTCATCAATTGGTTTAAAAATTATATTTTCATAGTCCCGTTGCATCCCACCACGAGTTTTTAAATTTAGTAAAAGCCGAACTCATATTTCATATTTACTAGGCTGTTAGAAGTGTTTTTGCTGAGAGTTGGATAAAAAACGTGTGTGTATATATTTGAAATTATAATTAAAAACTTAATCAAAACCAATATATCATAGTGAATTAATTGTTAATAAATAAATAAATAAGTTATCTTGTTCAAATGATAATCTGGTTTTTTTTTAATATTTTTTTATCATTTTAGTCTTGTTTGATTCTAACTTATATCAAAAAATAATAAAAAACTATATCAATTTGGGTTAATATAAAAATTTACAACTAAAATAATAAATATGACTATAATGAGTTAACCCGACTAAATAATTTATCTTTATTTTTTTTTAATTATTTTCTTTCTTGTTGGGTCTTGATTTGGTCTTAATTTATCATATATAAAAATAAATCTAAAAGTGAAATAAAAGAATTTAAGCAAAAACTTTAAAAGTTTGTCATATTATATTGATTGATCCTAGTCATATTTTACCATGGGTTATATATTTTTTTCTCAATATATAGATTTTTTTAATATGTTTTTGTTTTTAAAAATTTACAAGTGAAAATTTAAAAAATTTCATGTACATGCAAATAAACAAATTGAGAATCATGTGTGTTAATAAGTGATTGATACTTAAAAGTGTATTTTTATCAAGGTTTTATATCATCATTTTGCACTTAAAGTATCAATAACTCCTTAACTAAAGCATGTTTTATAATAATATATCTAATAATATAAGATACCTTTAATTTATGGTAAATGTTCATTTTAAATGCAGGTCTATCATATAAATGAAAGGATTGATTGATGAATTGAAGAACTGAAATTGAAAGGACAAAGAGATGGCCAAACTTAGAAAAGAGATGTTGGTGTAATCCAAACCGGAATACTGTTCGGTAATTGGGTCATATCTAGAGTTATAGATCTCAGATTTGGGTCTAATTTATATGGATGAAAAGGTAAGACATAGGCCTACAACTTTCATATGGAGCCCAGGATCTAAAAAGATCATTTTCAAGTCCAAATTGTAGCAACAACAAAAAAGCCTGAATCTGTCTTCCAGCCCGAGCACTATTCAGTATTTAGACCATATATGAAGTTCTAGAAGTACAAATTATCTGAATTTTTTACACAAGAAAGCTGAGACAATTGCCTACAACTTTCATGTTCACAACTG